>NC_133664.1:162267373-162483691 GCF_037893015.1 Macrotis lagotis | reverse complement strand
TTTGGGGGGGGAGTTGTATGTTCCTAAAAATAGAGACAGAATGGTATAGATTTCAATTAAAAAGGACTTGGGTTCAGTTCTTACTGCTAACAGTGGACATGTGGACATGATCAAATAATTTCACCTCTACTAGCCCAGGAAATTAACTATGCTTATATTATTGATAAGTTGATGGAGGAGATTTGCATTCTGGAAGTGTAATGAAATCATAGGTTCATCCAAAACATACTCTAAGGTAGTAGAGTAAATTGAGTCAGGGGCTGGAGTTAGGAAGACTGAACTTCAAATCTAGCCTCAGAATCCATCATGTAATCTCTTAGGCATATTTGTCTCCATTTTCTCATTTATCTGTCTCCTAGGGTTATTGTGAAGATAAATGTAATCATATTTGTAATAACATTTTGAAACCTTAAAGTACTAGATAAATGACAGCTATTATTACTATGACAGCCAAACTGACAGGTTAACTTTTTGTCTATGTGAATATGTAAGCTTCTGTAGGATGAATTATTAAATATTTTTTCATCAAAGTGGCAATATTCTAAAAATTCAAATCAGCAATTTTTTGACAACTACTCCTCTAAGCTGAGTACTTATTACATTGTGAGATATAGGAAGAATAAAAGGAATAGCTCTTAACCTTTGACAACTTATAACCTTTTTAAGTTGAAAGGAGATAATAGGAAGAATGAGATTTAAAATGCAATTAATATGATTGTTTGTTTTGCTTGGCTATAGATATTTGTTTCTTTTTAAATTTTTTTTTTCTTTTAGAGAAGCAGTGTAAGGGAAGAAAATATTATCACATTAAATAAAAAGAATAACACATACATGTTTATGAATACATGTACACATGTGTATATATGTATATGCTTATTTCTATAAATATATGTATATCTTTATATCTAATACATATATATGCATATTGGTTTCTTACCAGTTACATCTTCAAATTATCATCAATTAGATTATCCTCTGATCTCAAAAAAGAGAATTTATTCATTTTCTATTAACTCAAATCATCACAATGACATGCAAACAATTAAATGATTCAATTAACAATAAGTCTACTTGAGAGAAAACATACCACATCTGTTGTGATAATAGAAAAATCATTCAAATCAGTTAAAATCAACAGCCCACTTACTCCAGACATTTCTAGTTTCATCATGATTTCTAATCATTATTGATATAGTTGAAGCAGAAATAACAATGTCTCATCTCAGCATTTATCCTATATTCCTTAGTATATTTTTAGCATACTTTAGCATATTTAGTTTTCCTGGATTAGAGGAAAAAAATAAAACTTTTTAAATGTCACACTGTTTTTGCTTCTAGGAGGGGATGTTTAGTGGGGGTACTTTCCCCTCTCTGTGATACTGTAAACCAAACAGTAATCTAAGAGGGAAAGGACAAGAAGGGCATAGAGGAGATGAGGACAGGCAAAAGTTGAGAAGGAAGACACAATAAAGAGACATTATTTAATTTCAAGTGTGGCAAATTCCCACATTGCCAGAAATACCCATAATAAAATGTCAAGAGAAATAGGCCTCTCTAACGAAAAGTATCAGTGATTTTTAAAAAAAAAATAGCAACATGATCCATACAATTACGTTGTTCTATTAGTAGTAATGTCAGCTGACTATACTGTTGACTCTCATGAATCAAAGCTTTCATAAATGTGAAGATGTCAAAGGGTAATATCAATAAGTTTCCTTTATAGAGTATTTAGGAGACATGTTATGGTGCCTTGGAGCTAAGCCTAGATTTGAGAAGCAGTGACTGTCATATCACATCTCTGAACTTCAATTTTTTCCATGTATAAATTGGAATATTAATCCACACATATCTCAAAGAGTTTTGAGCTTCAAATGAAAATATGCAAAGCTCAATATAAATATATTTTATTGTTTGTTTTATTTTGCTTTTTTCCCTCTTACCCAACCTAGAAGTATAGGGAGCACTTGCCTGATACTGAAGTCAAATTATCTACCTGACTCCTTTATCCTGGAAGCAGGGTTTAGAGGTATGTACTATTGCACCATGCAACATCAGTTATGATTTTGTATGCAGTATATACCTGTTTATTATAAATACATATATATGCAAATATATCTGTAGAATATATATATATATATATATATATATATATATATATATATATATCCTGAAAACTCTTGTCTGCAGGCCAAGAAGCCATAGTTAGAATTGAACATGGAGCAGCAGATTGGTTTAAGATTAGAAAAGGATGATAAGGTTTTATATTGTCACTTTATTTAACTTATCTTTGGAGTAGATCTTGTGAAATATCAGACTGGAAGAATCAAAAGCTGGAATTAAGGTTGCCAGGAGAAATATCAACAATCTCAGATATGTAGGGGATTGTAGAAGGTGAATAGAAATAAAGAAGCCTCCTGATGAGGGAGAAAGAAGAGAACAGAAAAGTTGTGTTAAAACAGCATCAAAATAACTGAGATCTTGGTAACTAGTCCTACCACTTCCTGGCAAATAGAGGGAGAAGAAACAAACAAAGTCAGATCTTATATTCTCAGGCAGAAATATCACTGCAGATGGTGATGCAGCCATGAATGCTCCTTGGAAGGAAAGCTATGGAAAATCTAGACAGCATACTAAAAAGCAGAAACATAATTTTGCCATCACCATGTAATCAAAGCTATCATTTTTCCAATAGCAATGTACGGCTATCAGAGATGAATTATAGGGAAAGATCAGTGCCACAGAATCAATGCTTTTAAATTGTGGTATTGGAGAAGATTTTCGAGAGTCCCTTGGAGAGCAAGGCAATCAAATCAGTCAATATTTAAATAAATTAATTCAGATTATTCACTGAAGGATCAAATATTGAAGCTGAAGCTTAAATACTTGGGCCAAATAATGAGAAGATAGGCCTCTTTGGAAAAGACCCTGGTGTGGGGAAAATTGAAGGCAAAAGGAAAGGAAAAGGCAGAGAATGAGATGAAGAGATAGTGTCATGGAAATAATGAACCTGAATTTGGGTAACTTTGTTTTGTTTTGTTTTGTTTTTGTAAGGCAATGGGATTAAGTGACTTAAACGGTCTTTTCCTTCTCTACTTTCCTTCCATCATTCCCTCTCTTCTTAACTTCTTATTTTCTTTTCCTTCTTTTTTTTTTAAGTTGTATTTATTTAAGGCAAAGGAGCTAGCCCAAGGTTACACAGCTAGTCAATTATTAAGTATCTGAGGTCAGATTTGTACTGAGGTCCTCTTGACTCCAGGGCCAGTACTCTATCCACTGCACCACCTAGCTGTCCACTTGGGTAGACTTTAAAAGATAGCAAAAGATAGAAGAGACTGGGGTGTTGTAGCTCATGGGGTTATGATGAGTTATAAATGCTTGGACAATGTGTATTTTGGTATTTACACACATACATACATTGACATAAATGAGAATTTAATTGTTGCAGTTGATAGAAAGATGTTCCTGGAGTTATCAAGTCTTGAATTCAAGACCTACTTCTCAGTGCTCTGGGTAAATCCAAGTTATTGACAAGTTAGTTCTTGTTCTGTAACTAGGAGGGAGTTTTCATGCCAAGTATTCCTCACACATAACAAAATAAAAACATTCAACTATGTTGCATATATAAATATATGGTTATGTACTTTTGAGCAAATTTATTGATAGAGGGTCTGATCAAGCTAAGTTCCCCAGTTAAATGAATGAGATAATAAGACCATAGGATTTGTTTGGAAGTTTCTGAGAAGGGCTTCCTCAAGGTGTGTGAGCTTGTCTACTGCACCCTTTTGATTAGATTACCTCCAATATGATTGCCTGAGTGATAGGACATGCCTTTGTTCTAGAATTTTCCACTTTTTATGGTCTATGTTGATGTTGTTGAGTCATTCAGTCATGGATTTTTCATGACTCCATTTGGAGTTTTCTTGGTAAAGGATACTGGAGTGGTTAGAGTAAAGATACTCCAGCCCATTTTACAGTTGAGGAAACTGAGGTAAACAGTTAAGTGACTTGTCCAGGGTCACATAGCTAGTAAATGCTTGAGGCTAGATTTAAACTCAGGCCTTCCTGATTCTATGTGCAGTACTTCCCACTATGCCACTACCTGCCCACATGGTCTCTAAAAGTGAACTTTCTGGCTCATTTACTCTTTGACTCATCTCCTATCCCTTCTTTCAAAAAGTAGAAGCAAAGACCAGATGAATATTTCCTTCACATCTATCCACAATTCAAGAACAAGTTGAGGGTGACTTGCAGTGTTGTATTATATAATTTCTGAAGGTGTAGATCATAGATGATGTTTCTGAGGTTACAATGCATATAAAATGCTTTGTAATCTATACAAATCTCATGAGTCACTATAATTTCCTTTATTATATTATCATTAATGATATTTTTCCTTAGAATGTAAACTCAAAGAGTAGGACCCATGGAGGACATGTGGAATAAATAATAGATTTAATTAGAGAATGCTGATTCAAACCATTACTTTGCAAACAATGAGTTAGGAATAAACATACACATATCTATGAGAAGCCAAAAGGTGCAGTTGATAGAGAGATGGTTCTGAAATCAGGAGGAACTGGATTCAAGACCAACTTCTTAAAAATATTGGGTTCCTATGGGTTTCAGTTTCATTTTGTATTAAAAGAGAGAGATGGACCAAGTGGTTCTTTCCTAAAACTGATCCTACGGTTGATTTTAAGAAACCATTTTATATTTTCCTGAGCACAGGATTATATATGCTTGATGTTCAAATATTAACAATAATTTTCACAGTAATGATAAGGATATGTTAGAAGAATACTGAACTTGTAGTTATGAGACCTGAGATTGAATCAATCCTTGCTCAAAAACTTAGTAGTTGAGTGACCTTGGTTTGGATGATTTTAAGTTTTTTTCCCCATCTGTAAATTAAGGGGATTGGGCTACAAGACCTGTAAAATCCATTCTTATTCTAAACATATGACTCCATTTAATAAACCCTTGGGATTTAATAATGGAGTGGTCCTCTGTGCCTGAACAAGTACAGATATTCCATGTTTTCTTCTAATGACTGTGATGATACTTTTATTTGGCTGCTGGACCAAAGTTCCATGGATATCATAAAAGACAATCTTCTCCTTTCAGGCCTTTCTTTCCTGTTGAACTTTAGGTATAAGGATGACTGAACTCTGGAGAGTCAGTGGTTGGAGGTCCCACACCTCTCTCCTCAACCAGGTCTCAGTTCCCTGAATTTATGACCTCCTAGGAGAACCTGTGTCCAACCTCAATAACTTACTAGCTAAGAGACCTGGGAAATTAACTTAATATCAGTTTGCCTCAGTTTCCTCAACTATAAAATAGGTGTTCTTATAAAATAGCTCCCAGCGTTCTAAGGATCAAATGAGATAATATTTGTAAATATATATGTATGTATATATATAAATGCTTGATATATAGTAGGTGCTTTTCCCCTTCCCTTCCCTAAGCAACTTCCCCCCTTTCCTTTTCCCTTACTAGCCTTCCCTTTTCCTTCTCTTCCCTATTCTTCCCTTCCTTTCCACACACGGATAATGCACCACTTATATAAATTTTCTTTTCTTTGGTACAGAGTCTTGTGAGATCTGGAATGTCAGTTGCTAATTTTCCTTTCTTATACTGCCACTCAGTAAGATAGTGATATTTGGAGAATGTTTTGGTACCAACCTAAGCAATAGGAGGTCCACTGATAGGGGGAAAATGTTCATTGTGAACTAAACTAAAGAGGAAAGAGAACACCTGGAGTTAACTGGGTTCCTCTTAGCAGAAGTGAAATTTAAGAGAACTAATGAGCATTTCAGTTGCAGAAGTCTTAATGGGGGGGGATCTTTACTTTTTCACAATTTTTTTCGTAGAAATATTACATAATACATAGATTAGTGAAAACTTATTGGAGTTTAACATTGAAGGATAGAGTTACAAATTTAAGAGTTGTGAAGACTATTAGAACCTTAAACAAACTAATTTGTTGTTGTTAACAATTTTTAATTGACTGAACTCTTAAGAAAGGATTTTCTTCTACCAATGCAGATGACCAGTTTTTAATTCTAGGAAGTTTGGGGGAATGCTAAGAAATGAAATGTCATACTCAGTTTTACACGTCCAGGATGACTCAGAGAGTGACTAACACAAAACTCAGGTTTTCTTAACACAAAAGCTAGTCCTTTAAATTATGCCAACTTGCCTTTCTTAAATCCCTTATCACACTAAAAATACCTACAATATGATATACAGTGGAAAGTGGGAGGTAGGGTTGTAGATGGGAAGCAATTACTGAATTCTATAGCCTGTGAAAAGAAGAAATCAGATAAAAACTGTTCCAATCAGGGCACAAGCACAAATAATACTTTGCATCACAACCTGAATGTATCACCAGCAATCACATATGCACACCACATGAACAGGTGAAAAAGATGATTGTGGAAAGGGTGCTGACAACCCTGTGTCCATAACAAAATCACTCCAACATGCATTTCTGCATCTGTTATAAATTTAATGTTTTCTATTTTTTAAACTAGTAGCTTTCAAGTTACTTAGGCAGTTCAACATATGTGACTAAAAGAGTTTGGCCTCTATATCCAACTTCTCACTGCCCACTGTAATAGGATTCTATGAGCTATATACTACAAATACAATTTTATTTAGTTTTCATCCCTGAAATCCAAAATATTTGCTTCATGCTGCCCTAATAAAACTGAAAACAAGCACATATGTTTCCCAGGTGAATAGGTGGTGTGGTGGAGAGAATGCTATATTTGAAATTAAAAAGACTTACACTTGAATCCTGTCTCATGTATTTATTGTCTGCATGATCCTGGGCACATTATTTAAGTGATCTCAGTCTCATCTGTTAAGTGGGACATTGAAGCTAGTATTATTCTCATCTTGCCAAGACAAACTGAATAAGAGACTTGCCCAGCATCACACAGTAAGTATGTGAGGTTGGATTTGTACTCGTCGTCCTAACTCTAGGCTTGAATCTCTATCCATCCTGTTAAAATAGCTAGAACATGCTGCATACTTTAAGCACTTTTTCTGATTATTTTCATGATTATTCTCCAATGAAATAACATTTTAGCTTGATTTCAAGGATATGTCTTTTTGCCATCTTTGTATTCTCTGTGCATAACACAATGAAAGGTAACAGTAAAGTGAAGAGTGTTGTTAGTAGTTGTTCTTCATAAACAAAAAACACTATGACATAAGTAAATAAAGGCATGACTAGCACATTATGTTTATTATAGTGAGGGGAATATAGTGCAAAGATATCCTCCTTCCCATCTTTTCCAGAACCCTTTCATCTCATAATCTGATTTATTAGGAAACAGAAATTCTGGTGAAGGTCTTGATTGTTGGGAGTTCTTGGTCTTACAGATATGGTTTCCCTCCCATATCAACAAGGTACCATGGTGCCCCAGCAATTCCAAGGAAAATTCTGTGCTAGTACATGATTTCCAGGCAAAAATTGGTGACAACACAGTACATCAAAAATAGTTTCTCAATTGTGATGGTAGATATCGTTTGAATCTCAGCTCTATCTTTCACCTGGTATCTTTTTTAAAAATATTATTTTTTATTTTTTCAATTATATGCTAGATAATTTTCAACATTAATCCTTTAGCAAGCTTTTGACTTCCATATTTTTCTAACACCTTCTCTTCCATACCCATGGCAACAAACAATTTCATATAAGTTGTACATGTATAATCATGTTCAACATATTTCCATATTAGTCATGTTGTATTACTTATATTGAGCAAATCACTTAAATTCTCTAGACCTCATTGTTTTCACTTGTAAAATCTAGTAGTACAGTTAAAGCAGCTTTGAAATCCCTTCTACCTCTAAATCTATTACCTTTGCATTAATACTTCGCAAATTATTGCTCAATTTGTTGGAATTAAACATCTCCTCATTCCATTTCTCCTCTCATACCAAATAATTTTATTTCAATTGAAGTTCATCATAAATGAAAGAAATAGTGGTCAGGTTGTCCCTTATTGTTTTTCATCAACTTAATTTTTTTTCAAATTCACTATAGAGAGATTCAATGGCTATGTATTTAAAGTAAATGATGATATGAATTCCAAAAAAAGATTCAATTCATTCTTCATTGAATATGAAATAAACCTTTTTCAACTTCATCTGTACTTTTTCTAAACCAAGGAGTCCTCACATTTTTATCCAGGCATTTGCATTACTAATTGCATGCTAATGAACCTGGATCACCTAACCCTCACTATTTTATGAGGTGATTCAGGCTTAAATTCTATTTAAAAATTGATAGCGATACAGAACATGACAAATCAAATTTTAATATATAGTGCAATCATATTTCCTTTCTTCTGTAGTTAGTAAAATGGAAGTACAAAGGGGGAGCATCATTAATGATGTAAACTAAGACCCTTGTGCTATCAGTGAGTCAGTTTTCAAGAAGTAAAAGGTGAAATGGATCAGCTGTCATTTCGACACTTGCTTGGAATGCTCTAAAGAAAACAATATACATGATCCTATCTATGAAATATTCTAGGGTTTCTCAGAAACCAGATGTCCATTATTTTTTGAAACCAAAACACATAAAACACTTGTATGACTTTATTGTGTTCATTAAAAAATATTCTAAGTGATTTCCATTTCAAATAACATGAAAGTCTGATTGAATTATTTTAATTGGCCTATGGATATTTGAGCAAAACTCTTTGGAAAATACATTGATTCTTTGCCAAATGATAAATAGGGAACATACATTGCCCTATCTCTACAGAAAAACAAAAAGGAAGATGAATGCTGATTACAAAATGGTTAATATCTAAGTTACTTACACAAGAAGTACAGAAGTAGAATGCCATGAATCAGAAGTTATCAAGGAGAGTATCCATTTTCTCTGGGTAAAGGCATGGAAAAGAAAAAGACTCCTTAGACAATTCTAAAACCAATTGTAATTTTAACCTCTTATGCTAAACAGAATTTTATTTTTTGCATTTAAAGTTTGATTTTGTATGTGTTATAGCTTTCAAAAATGTTTACAATTCTAGTCCATTTATGACATATTATTTTATTATCCTTATCCTGTGGTAAATATCATCAAAGAAATTCAGTCACAAACAAGAGATGCCTGGAATATAGTTGGTGCTTCATAGAAACATATTCAATTTAAATGAATTAGATCAAATTGATCCTTTTGAAACTAAAAGTAGGAGATAATAAGTAGAGAGCCCAAGCAATCCACTGGTCAAATAATATTTCCATATCACCTAGAAGAAGGTACTTGCCATGGCCAATCCCCTACCACCATTTGACAGATTTATGGAAACACATGAAGAAGATATGTAAGGAATAAATGTGTTGTAATTTACACTGTTAGAGGGAGTGCCCATATTAATGAAGTCATAGATCTAAGGAGGTATCAAAATATTGGTATTTTGGCAGCAAACAAATAAAATGCAGATTTTAATGTTTTTCTTTAAACAAAATCCTGATATTTCTCTCCTTACAATTAGCACATTTGTCTCCTGTGATTGATGTAATGTCCAAATGAAAACATGATAAATCATGGATGTATCAACAACTGATAGGTGTGCTATTATTAAGGTTAATGACACACTTTAAGAAAAGAAAAAACATGTTCAAAGTATACAATCTTAGATTTTATAATAGGCAAAATAAAAAAATGAATTACAAGATTTCAACCCTGCTATTTATTCTATCAGGAATTTACCCCTCAAAATTTGTTCTCCCACTCAAGTTCTCTTAGCATCCTTGATGCTTACATGACTAAAATAAGCCTGAAAGTCAATCTTGTCTTAGGACTTCACTATTGTGTTATGTGTCTGAGAATCATGGGGAAAACTATAAGGAAGTTGCACTAGATTGAGTATAAGTCCAATGAAAATGCAAAGTTGATCACAGAAAGAATCAATACATACAATATAATACAAATAGTAATTAAAAGACTCTATTACTTCTCTAAAGAAAATATTAAAGATGGGATGCATATTTCCTTCCATAGGACAACTTTTTCCTTTTGGTTCAGAATAAGATTGGGGTGTTCAGATTGTTTCATACCAAGGTATATATTAATATATATATATATATATATATATATATATATACATATATATATAGTACTCAAGGGATAGTTGGGAGAATTAGTCAAGGTTGTAAAAAGTTTTAATCCTAGCTGTATTTTTTTCTTTATGGTTTATGAAAATAATTTGTGTTTATGTAACATTTACTTTCCAAAACATTTTTACAGATTTTATTCATTTTTTGGTACAATAACACCATGGGGAGGTAGATAACATATAATTATAAGAATTAGTGTAATGAAATGGAAAGAACATTCAATTGCAAAGGTCATCTGAGATAGAACATTCACATTTAAGAGTTGGAAATTTTTTTAAATGTATTTATTTATTTATTTATTTATTTATTTATTTTCATCCCTATGTACATGTATATTCTTAAATTACAAAATTTCCTTCTACTCTCCCTTCCTACCCCCTTCCCCTAAGTGGCAAACAGTCAGGTTAGCATTGTACATACACATTTTGGATAAATGGGTTTACATATTTTGTTTTTCTTCCTCTGGATGGGGATAAGATTGTTAGTCCTGCTGTCTTGAGCAGAGAGATGACACCAAATTTGTGAAACAAGTGTTCCTCTTCCTAGAGGTACTAAAAATTTCAAAAGAGAGGCTGTTCATGTAGGGCATATTAGATTATGATTCTTGTTTGTAGAGTTTGAGAAAAATTATACACATGTGGAAGTTATTATAGGGGTTATGTATGTTTAAGACAACATTATCTGTGTATATTACTATTGTATAATCTTATTAAGGGCAGAGATCATGTCTTGCACATTTTTCTATCTTTCATAGCACATGGTAGAGTGTCCTGAAAATATTAGGTACTTAGTAAATATTTGTTGAATGAATGAATGACTTAAATAAATGAATTAGCCTCATTCAAATAAAGTATAAAAACAACCAGGCAAAGAAATTTGGTTGCTTGGATAATTTTTTTCAGGTTTCTACCTCTTTGCCATTTCAGGGTAATTCTCAAACTATCTCTATGTTCATGGCAAACTGAATGTGGAAGTCAAATTCAATTTAGATAGCTAATAAACAATGTGCTTTAAGTTTTTGGCACATCTCTATTTTTGGCAACATTTCAACCACAAGGACTAGAGGAACAAGCTGATTGATCCCATTTGACAATATGATACAAATGTCAATTTCATCCTCTAAAAAGGGAAAGACTATAGGGGAATTGTTATTCTCTACCTAATTCTGGTTAAAATGGAAGAATTGACTGTTGAAGGAATACTGAAGGGTAGTGACTCAATCTTGATACGTGATAGACTAAAGTAAAGATGGAAATAGTGAGATATGCATCTTTTGAAGGATTTAAAGGAAGAATAAATAGGTTAGGATTATTTTAGCCTAAAATTATATAGATAAAATCAACTCAGGAAGGATGGTAAGTTTTAAAAAGGCATTTCTAAAGAGACAATTAAAATATTCTGATGAGTAGAAGAAGGAAAATTATCTAAAGAGACCACCTACAGATGTACAGGATTAATTTACTGGTTTAAATTTTAAAATGCTCTTTCAAATGATGGAAACCAGGTCAAGTAACAGAATATGATTATAAATGCATAATATAATCACAATTAAGTGGTCAAAGAATATGAACAAATAATTTTCAAAGGAAGAATTAAAAATGACTAATAATCATAGGAAATATTGTTCCAAGTTGCCATTGATAAGAGAAGTATTAATCAAAACTCTGAGGTGAGCAAATGAACAGAAATGACAAAAAGAAGAAAATGTTTTATGTGGGAGAGAATTTGAAAATACCAGCATACTACTAATGCAATGTAACAGAGATGTGTATTAGTTTAACCATACAAGAATTTTGAATTTTATGAAAATGTAAGCAAAAGGCTCATACTATTCAATCCAGAGGTCTTACTGTTAAGAATGAGGTCAAAGATGAAAAATAAATTATAAAAATTAGTTATAATAAGCACATTTTTTGTGATTAGAACTTTGCAAAAGTAGAATTAGTTGATAGTGGATAGAAGGTGTTCAAGTGAAGACTCATTTAACATTTTTAAGGTATTTTATAGATTGAATTAGATTCTATAGTTTTCTCCAACTTAGAGAATTGATGGTTTTTGCTTTTATCTGTTTCCCATAGTCATGAAAACTAATCATATAAAGCTATTAATTTAAGTTAAAATCAAGTAGGACATTGAAGATTAAATTGGGGAATATGAATTGAACAAAGCAAATAAGTAGACCTCAAAAGGTCTAAATTATTAATTCTTTTTTGGTCTGGGGAGGTATTTCATTATTTTCATATATCATCAAAACTGAGGCTGAATTATCTTTAAGTATTGATATTTTCTTGTATTCTGCTAAGTGCTAGTCATGAGTAGATTTTTCATCTGTCTAAATCTCCTTTCTTGCAATTTTTTTTGCCATTTTGATGGATTTTGAATTGCCCTAAGTGACTGTCTGAATTTAAGTTGAATATATTTATGTTCACAAATAGGTCTGCTTTCTCATATGCCTAACTCTTAAAGTATAGCACTTTAGATGCAACTATATTTTAAACTCACTGAAATGGGATTCTACATTAATTTCTGGAAATTTCTCTGAGCTAGTTCATATATTATTTTCAAAAGTGTATAGTGTTTACTACTAAAACTAGAAATATTCATAACGTTTAGAAGAAAGGACACTTATGAAACTCAAAACATTAGTAGGAAGAGGCAAAAGTCCTACACAGGAAATGGACACCATACCATTGTTCTGTTTCACAGAATCATAAGCCAACATTCTTCTACACCAACAAAAATATGCACCAAATTATAATTAACCCAGTGGATATTTATATTCTTTCTATATTTACTTTGTCAGGCAACTGAAAAATAAAATAAATTATTTTTTAAAAAGCACATCCCCTTTCCATGTTTTCAGAATTAGAGGAAAAAGATTAGTTTGGGTTTTCCATTATTTTAAAAATCCAATTAAGATTTCCAGATGCTGAGATTCACACCAGATGATTTTTTACAGTATATATATAAGTAATGCTTTCAGGCATGAATTTCTTTCAACTTTTAATAGCGCCAGTAACAAGAAAATATTTCCAGATTACAAAATGAACAATAGAGTTTAGTTATATAGAAATTCTTTTTTAATTTATGTTCTAGTTCTCAAAATTTATGTTTCCTTCCAATTTGTTCAAATGTAAATAGTTCAGAATTAAAAAAAGATACACATGTGCTGTCACTTTGAAAGGGAGTATCTCTGATTACAGGCTCAGAAAATGCAGGTCCTTTCTTGTAACTATTTCAATTTCCATTCAGTTCAAATAGTAATTAGACAGTCCTGGGCACTTAATAAATGATGAATGACTTTGTAATGCTGAAATTTCTATTTCTAAGAAAAATAGACTCAGGTCCTATAACTTTTCTTCACAGATTTTATGCTCCAATTCTCAGGGACACTGTGTTTTTCTACCTAGCTCTTTACTTTGTGCAGTTCACATATAGCAAATATATGTTTGTTAAGGATTAGTACTACAAATTGCAACAGGAAAAATTCTTTACAGTTTCTAAATGCAAACTGCTTATGTAACCATAAAGGGAAGATCAATTTTGAACAAGGTAATAATCACTAAGAATTTCATCTTTAAATATAAAGGTATGTGGATATGGTGACCCAAGGGAGAAGAATGAAAAATGATTTAAGTGGGACCAGTAGTTAAAGTCAATGAAGTTTACTTTAATGAGCAGTTCTAGGTAAAGGGTTTTGGAGCTAAAAGATCACAGTGACACATTAGAAGTTTCTCTAAATTCTTTAATAATTCCTTAACATTTCCTGTCTGCTACATTTGATTGCATGTAAAATCTTGATTTATTGGAAAGTGAAGATTATGTTTAAAGTATTGGAATAATTCCAACAAGAAAGGAGTTGAAGGCCAAGTTTTCTAAATCCATTGTACACAAACAGCTTCACTGTTTGACAAGTTATAGCATATGGCTATTCCATTGGGTTATCTGAATTATTTTAATCATTTCAACTCAACACTCTCACTGTTCACAAGGCACCACACTTTGTCAAGAATGACAAAATTAAAAACAATTTTAAACAACAACATATAATCCTTTAATACACACATATCTTACAGTTCTAGGGATAGGGATTTATCAGAGGAGGGATAGAAAACTCATAGTGACCTGGGTGGGGAAATCAAATTGGGTTTCAGCGAGAACAAGATACCTGACTAGCACCTTGAAGGAATTTAATTATTCTGAGAGTCAATTATGAAGAGGGAATGCTTTCTAGGATTGTGTGTGGTGTGTATGTATGTGTCTGTGTGCACATGCACAAATTTACTGAAGAAGGTCGATGGCATGTTAAATTCAGGTGAAAAAAATCTCAGTATAAATTATCTAGAATGAACAGTTTGTAAAGGTAGTGAAACAAAATAATTCTGGAAGAGCATATAGGAGCTACATTGTGGTAGATATTAAAATCATTCAGAAGTTCAATATTTTCTCTTTAGTTTAATGAAAAGGCACTGAAGGATTTTAAGCAAGGAAGTCATATGTGTGTGATATAAATTATATTGTAATGTGAGGAAGTAGAGTGATTGAATAGAATAGATAGAATAGAAATAGAACAGGTTATACATATTTAGGAATTTAACTACTGTGTTGACTGTTTGTAAAGAGAAGGAAGATAGACATATTATGGAAGTAGAAACAAGACTTGGCAACCTGTTGTATTACATGGGTACTGAGGATCAGGGAACAGTCAAAGATGACACTGAAATTGCAAAACTGGGTGAGTAGAAGGAGCTAAAAAAGGAAGTTAGGAGGAGGAGAGGGCTTAAGAGGACCGGAAATCATATGTTCCATTTTGGACTTGTATTTATTGGTGCAAGCAGAATATGTAAAGGTGTCTAACAGATAGCTGATAAAGCAGAACTGGAATTCAGAAGAAAAATTAGAGTTGGATAAATGAATTTGGTAAATATCTATATGGAGAAAATATTGAGACCATGTGAGATGATAAGAGCACTAATTGAGAGAGCACATGTGGAGAAGAGAAGGAAAGAGCTTTGGAGGACTTCCAAGCAAAGAGGAAGAAGATGGATAATAGTTTAGGAAGGAAATTGAGTAGAAGCAGTCAGACAGGTAGGAGGAGAAATAGAAGAGAATGATATCATGGGAGTCAAAGGAAGAAAAACTATCCAGGAGTGAGGGAGGATCCATAGTGCCAAAAACTACAGAGAGGTCAGAAAGACTAAGGAATAAGAAAAGGTCAACAAACTGAAAAGATAGGAAATCATGAGTAACTTAAGAGAGAATAGTTTCAATGAATTCTCCAGGCAGAAGTCAGAGTGCAATGAACAATGAAGTGGGCAGATAGTGAGTAAAAAAAAGGAGGTAGTAAAAATTCTTTGAATTTTAGAAGTGAAAGAGGATAGTACTCAAAATTGAGTTATATAGGCTAAATTCTTTGTTTAGTTTATTTTTCTTAAAGGTAAGAGCAATCTAAGGAGGGGTTTTTTTAAGCCATAGGGAAAAAACCAGCAAGGAAAGACTGAAGAAGAAAGAGGGGGATGGGTGGATAATTGGTTGGATAACCTCCAATACAAGACAGGAAGGAGTGGGATTAGCGGCACAAAGTAGAGAGGATGACTTTGGCAAGGAGATTGACTTCTTTCTCAGACACCTGAGTAAGGGGAAAGAGGATAGGTGAAGATTGAGAGTGTTTTTACAGGGTGGAGGAGGAAAAATGAAGGAACTCAGGATAGATGAACTTGAATTTCTCAGTAAAGTTCAAGAGGAAGGACATCTGCTTTTAATTTCTCAATTGAAATGGAGAACAAGGATTAAGAAAACCCATTTGTATTCTTACTGGAAGTCAGAATTTGAATCGACTCTTAATGTAAATGAAATCTCATTTATGATGTTGCATAATATAAATACTTAAATTAATAAAAATATTCCCAGAGGAGAAAGATGTTATGCAAATAGATTCACATTCTAAAAGAGTAATTCTCTTCTTTGGTCATTTAAATGAGAAATTATAAAGACTGTTCACTGCTCTACTTTGGCCAAATTTAGTTTGATATGAGTCACCCAACATTGAAATATTGACTGAAGAAAACATTTCCTACCAAAGGAGCCTTGCACTTTATACCCATAGCAGAAAGTGAAATGAATAGTCAAAGCCTTTACTTTCTGATCTTATTAGATCAGAAAAAATATTTGTGCAGCATCAATATATAAGGAAAACATTTTTAGTTTTTAATGATAGCCACAGGAGTTTATAATTATGTAAAAACTTAAGATTTGTATTATACTTTATGTACATGACCACATATGATGCAAACAACCAGTGATGCAGATGGTTAATCTGGGTCTTATTTGTCCATTTTTCACCTGAGGAACCTAAGTGTCAGAAAGACAAGCAATGGTGGAATGAAGTTAATGTCTCTTGCTCCAAATACAGTGCTCTGAATACCTCAAGACATTGCCTTCCTTAATGGATCTTGTCATTTAAGCAGCCTCAAGTTGATCATTTTCAGAAATGTTGTTCTTAGAATGCATATTCTACCATATATGGACATTTTTTTCTATATAGGATGGTATAGATTTATTATATAATCCAAAGAAATACTACATTTCAGTTAGAAGTCAATGAAAATTAAGATACTTTTTCCTATCCAAGTTCACAAAATACAAAAAATTTAGCCATACACATAACCCCAATCAATAACTCTTGAACTAGATAAAAATAAAACATTCAAAATCCAATATAAATGAAGCTCTAAATTCAATTAATTATGAAGAGTAGGGAATTTCAAGATTTTACAACCCCAGGAGTCAAATTAGTTTTTTTAAATTAAGTAGCTCTAAGCATATACATTCTTGGATTTTATCTGTTTTTAATTTAATATTATTTGATTGACTGATTTGTGAATAGACCAGAATATATCTAATAATCAGAGTATCCCTCCTATTTCCTGCAGCCACAAAATGGTATAAAAAGTCTTAATTTATTTATAGCCTATGAGTCAACTCATGGTCTCTTTTTTTCTCTGAAAGTGCAGTGTCTGTAAACATCCAGTACACTCTGTAACTTCTTCTTTAGTCCTTTTCAGTTGTTTCCTATTTGTGGCCCCAATTACAGTTTTCTTGGAAAAGAGATTGGAATGGTTTGGCAGATCCTTCTCCAGCTCATTTTACAGATGAGGAAACTGAGGCAGAGTAAAGTGACTCATCCAAGCTTTCACAACCAGTGTCTAAGACTAGATTTGAAATCAAGAAGATGAATGTTCTTTAGCCCATGTCTAGCTCTCTATCTACTGTGCCACCTAGTTCCCCAGACTTTGTAATTAGAAGCAGTAAAGTTAAGAAGGATGGCATTTCATGAGGCAGAAAATGAAAAAAATAATCATTATAGGTTCAATAGATCAGACAAATAAACAAAACAGAAATACATTAAAATAATTGACAATATTCCTAATCGTCAAAGTGGTACAGTGGAAGGAAAACAAAGGACATGTTTTTATATTTTACTTCAGAGACTACCTCTACTACTTTGTGTAATTCATTAAAAATGGGTATCAGTTGCTTAATCTATTGAATGAGGAACTGATAGTTTATGAATAACCTTCCAGCTGTAGACATATTATTCTATGATACTACCTTGAAGCAACTAGATATCTGTGGTATATCATTTAACAGACCTATTGTTAAACATGTTGTAATATATATCTTAATAGACTGGAAATTAGTTATCTGGGTTCTAATGTCATTTTTGCCATCTATATGTGATACTGCAAACTACATCACCCTTCCTTTCTGCTCTGTTTTCCTATCTATAAAATGAACAGATAATTTTTATCATCTTTTCTGGTCTAATGTGTGTGTATAAATATATATATTTACATGTATGTGCATATATACACACACACACACACACACACACACACACATATATATATATATATATATATATATGTAAATGGTACATATATACCCTGTCAATAAACTCTATGTTCTAGTTTTTAAATGTTATTTTTTCATGAACAAAAGAAAAAAGAATTTATGAACATTCAAAAATGGCAAATTACATTTAATATCTGACTACAACCTGTTTTCCAGATAATCTACTTCTTCATAAAGATATAAAGCAATTTCTGTTAATGAAATTGCCTTAGACAAATGGTTTTTTTTGTAGTCAAGTGACAATGCACTCTGTGAGAACAGCTTAGACAAGGATAACTAATTTGGCATTACTTCTCTGTCAATGAATTTTAATTTTACAATCAATATTTGGTATAATTTTAATATATCTCTTGCCCTTAGAATGATATTTTGACATTTTAATATTTATTACTTTTCTTAATTTGAACTGATTAAACTCCTTTGTCCATTTTGTTAGTCTCTGATTTATCCACATATGGAATGTAATTTCATTACTAAGAAGATCCTAAGCACTAATGTACTCTGTGCTCATTCGTGTCTACATCTTTTTGTAGCATGAAAATAAATGTATTTGCAGCTGCTCTCTTTGTCTAGATCAATCATATAGATTAGGAATGCAAAAGATCTAAAGCCTAGATACTTTTGAACTATGATTTCTAGAAATTACTTTTCTATGATCATGTTTTCAGTTGAATTATCCAACAACTATCACCCACTTTATTACTGAGGGTCACTTCCCAGAAACCATAAGTAAAATTTGAGATAATTAATACAAAGGAAGTATAAAAAGAGAGTAATATTATGCTTTCAGATTCTATTTTCAGTCTTCAGTTTTGATTAATGATTTTTTTTGCCAAATGCTAAAATCTTTATGTGCATCATTGGATCCCAAATTGATAAATAGAAGGGATATTAAAGGTCCGATCTCCTAATTTTACATTGTATGTAAAGTACAGAAGCATTAAGCAAATTTAACAAAGATCGCACAGACTGAAAATGATAGAGGTAGAATTTGAACTTGTGCTTTCACTTCAAAATTTATTTTTTATTGAATAAGGAAGCTATAATTTTTCAGTGATGATAAATATTCAATTATTACATATACTTAAAATTTTGTTTTTTTAGAATTCAAAGTTACTTCTCTTTAAAATTAAAGATTACATTACCTAATTTTTCACCTGTGCACAAGGGAGACTGATTGATATGGCTTTATATTTGTATCTACCTGCAGAAAATGCTGAATATTTAATTCAAATCAGCAATATCAGAAAAGATAAGGCATACTGAGAGCATCTGCAAGTCATAGAAGTTTCTTTTATGAATATATGATGGCAATGTACCTGAGAGACTTGAGAATTTGAAAAGAATAATGTGACTCACTTTACGTTGAAAGAGAAAACAGCATGAATTGGCACTTAATAAATACGGACTGACTGATAGGAATAATAGGAAGAAAGAGGCAACACATCTGGGTCATACACACACATACTATATATATACATATATATATGCATATAATCATTTTGATAGTAGATAATTTGTGATATGGGACAACTGGCTTTTGCTGATTTTTTTTTCTGCACCTGTGATTTCACTGTTTGGGGTGGTGGGGGTTTCCCTTTGAGGAAATTCCATGTTCCAATGCAGAGAGGCAACTATACTGTTTATGCCTAGCTGGGGCAGAGATAGTGGTTCACATGATCAGTATGTGTCAGTGGCATCACTAGAGCCCCCCCCCAACCTTCAATGATCCCAAATCCAGGTCTCTATCCTCCATACTGCCTTGGCTCTCATTATGTCAAATTAAATTTTACTGCAGATTAATCAATCAGCTAGGTGACCCAATGTTTAATTGTTGATTTTCTTTTATAATTTATTTAAAGCAATGAGGTTAAGTGACTTGCCCAAGGTCACACAGCTAGGCAATTATTAAGTGTCTGAGGTCACATTTGAACTCAGGTTCTCCTGACTCCAGGGTTCTAACTGCTGTGCCACCTAGCTGCCCCTAGCCCTATGTTTAGAATGTCATTTTTCTTGAGTTCAAATCCACTCTCAGAAACTTACAAATGTTGTGACCCTGGATAGATCACTTAATGCTTTTTGTCTCAGTTTCCTCATAAGTTAAGTGAGTTGGAGAAGGGAATGGCAAATCATTCTGGTATCTTTGACAAGAAAACCCCAAATGAAGTGCCAGTCAAACACAAATGACTGAATAACATCAATCAGTCCTTCTCACGTAATGTTCAAAGGCAACATTATATATGATTTTTAAAGTCCAAATCTACACTAAAATGCATAATGATGTCAATTTTAATGAATTATAAAGAATATAAAACATATATGATTAAAAAGTAGAAAATTAGTGACAAAATTTCTAAAGATAATACTGCATCTGAAACCTTTTTTTGAGAAATAACAAACTGCAAAACCATATGGGTTTCAGTCCCATATTGAGCTCAATGGGATGATGAAACAGACCTTTTTCCTATTTTTTATCTTATTATATTTAAGATAGATAATTCCATTAAAAATTACAAAAAATTATAATGCAGATATACTGTGGCAGAGTAGATAAAAGTTATATCGGTGTTCTTGAAAATAAAGATTTGTTAGTGAGAGGACATTACATCTTTTGTCATAGAACTATAAGATGATCATATGTAAAGCATCTTAAAAAGTCATTTATTCAAATTCTCTCATTTTGAAGTTTAAAAAAATAGGTCCAGAAATCTGGAACTGGCTTGCCTCAGAACACACTCTATCCCTTAAATCCAGGTCCTCTGACTGTAAATTTGGCATGCTTACCAACACAGCATGTGCATCTCCTAATACACATCAAGATATCTGGATTCAGACCCTAACTTTTTCACTTACTAGCTGTTAAAGTATTCATTCTCCCTTAGCCACACACACACACACACACACACACACACACACACACACACACACACAAACACAGACACACACAGACATACACAGACATACACACAGATGTATACTTTTCTTTAAATTTTCCACTGATAAGGAGTCCTTCAATAGGAAGCCCATTTTTCTAATTGCTTAATAAATGCTCCATCTCTAGAATTATCTATTATCTATATGTTTACTATCCAGAAATCAATTTTTGTACTCTAATCATTAAAAAATTGAAATATTTGATCTCAATCCTTTTCTGCCCTGCAACTCCACCCTCCAAACCTATTTGCTTCAATCCCAATAGAATTCCTTTTTTTCCCAGGTCTAATGTCTAAAGGTCTACATTTGTTCCTCATGTGACATTTTTCTAAATGTTTCAACCTCTTACTATCCTCCTTTAAAAGTGCTGTAGTTCACTGTCATTCCTCCTAAATTGTGGCAAGAAAAATTGTACATGACAAATATATGACAGTTACTTTTCTTCTTCTGGACACTATATTTATGATAATATAATTTTCAAGTATATTATAATAGGCTATGTATAGAATGGATAAAGATTTAGAATTGAAGCTTAGAAAAACAGACTTCAGATCCTACATTTGACCCATGAGGTTGAATGAAAATGGGAAAGGCACTTAACTCTTTAAGAGTACTAGTAACTGATAAGACTCTGATTTACATTCAGAGGAGTTCCTCCAGTGTCAGTTGCCTATAGCAATGAAATCACAGGTCTCTATATCTGATTTTTTCTTTTGGTGTATCAAGTTACACAATTTGATCACAATGTGCTTGCAATCCATTTAAACCATTAATGTTTTCTTTGTTTTCCATGTAAAATTTTATTAAACTATTTTCCAACTATCTTTTACTTGTTTAATTGATTTTTTAACCTAAGTGCAGGTCTTTATAATTATCCTTTTTCAATCCTTTCTTAGTTTCCTTCAATCCAGGCTGTCCAGTCTTTTTTGAAACCCAATTCCCTTATCCTGTGCATTAGTTACCCCTTCTAACCTTGGGTCATTCACAAATTTAATTAACAAATTTTCTGTGTTTTCCTCCATATCATTGATTTTTTTTAAAGTACTATTTGGATGAAGAGCTCTACATCACATGCAACAACCGATGACATTGATCCATTAACGAACATATGGTGGCATGTAGTTGTTTAATCAGCAAAAATTCTGCTTATCTGAGATATTGTGCAGTCCATATTTATTCCTCTTATCTAGAGGATAACATGAAAGACTTTGCTAAATATTTTAAGGAATCAAAATATTTTATTTATAGTCAAAGCTCATTTCCTAATATATAGTAACTTTATCAAAAAAGGAAATTAAGTTAATTTTGCATGATATATTTTATTGAACAACAGCCAGATCAATGACTGATCATCATTTCCTTTTCCTAAGTGCGCATAAATCATTTGCATAATGGTAATCAGAAGAGGCAGTGAGTTCCCTGTGTTCCAGCTGCTAAGGCACCTACCACTGCCATGCACCTGTCCCCAATCTGATGCCATAGGTTGATATCAATAAAAATGACAAAACAGATGGCTTTGTTTTGTATACTTGTCTATCATCCAGATTTTGCTCTTCACAGAACTTCTCAGCTGGCTTTCTACTATCTTAGAGTTTTGCAGAACACAGCTAGAGGAAAAAATCATTTTAATTCATTAATTTAAATATCCTATTCAAAAGATTGAAATTAATAATGCAAGTAGATGAAAAGACTCTCTCTCCTCACATTTCTTCCTTTCTAGTCAACAGATTACCCCATCTTTCTTCTACCAGTTAATTCAATGAGTGCTAATTACTGCTAACTTCTACATGACTCTAAATTACTGTCATTATTATTATGGCTATTAATACCAAGAAAGAAGTCCAGATCAATTTTCTAAGAAATTAGGTAAATTTAAAAGTATCCTCCTTTTATTAAAATCAAATTAAAAACCAAAGCATCATTTCTGTTTACTATTAATTTTCAAAACAATGACTGAAAGATTAAATTAGGTCATCATGAGAGATTATTTGTAATAATGAAGTATACATTGATGCAATTGGAACTGTTAGCTACTTTCTAGGCAAATAACTAATTGAAAGATTGTTTGATAATCAATTTGATTCTAAAGTTGGCAGCTGCAAACTCAAATAGGGAGATTAACAATAGGAGGGATTTATGTGCTAAAGAAGGTCTCTTGGACTGGACTATCTCTATTTCAGTCTCTTAATGAGGTGATTCACTGCATTTTAAGTAGATTGGTGTAGACTGAGAAGAGAAGGTACAAAATACAAACTTTAATTCAATCTGAACAATCAAGAGGTAATGTAACTGGAGAAGATGAATGGGTCTGAGTCTCTAATGAGCCTTTTCTCTCTTTCTGCAAAATACAGATTAAACCTCACACACAGCAGGAATCATTGTGATAGAAGAAATTAAGGGATTTCTGAAGAGTAAAGCTTAAACAATACCAGCTCACATGTCATAGAAAACCACCTAGTATTATGGCATCAAAAATGTTTGAAGATTTTGACCTTTCAGTGCATATTGCAGTAAAATAATAGTATATCTTGATAGGGTTTATATTTTTTCTTTCATTTAAGAAAATGAAAAATTGTCCATAACTATATTAGAAGGTCATAAGACTTAGTCTCAGTCAATATATTGTGGAATAATGAATTTATGTCACCGCTCTATCATCAATATATTAATCAATAATTCTCAAATTAACTAAGGTAACTAAGATAATTTAAAAATCAAATACAAAATAATGAATTGACTAAATATTGTTATTTTCAATTATTTTCAGTCATACGTGATTCTTTGTGACACCATTTGGAATTTTCTTAGCATGGATACTCTCTTTTTCCATCTCATTTTACAGATGAGGAAAGTGAGGTTTCAAATAGAGTTAAGCGACTTGGTCATTGTCCTATAACTTGGGTCTGAGATCAAACCTGAACTGAGTCTTCTTGACTTCTGATATTTTTTCCACTGTACCACCAAGCTATCCCTTACTTAATATATCCAGCTATTAAATGTGAACATTCACAAATATAGATAGAGAATCACATATGCACAAAATCTCAAGTCATCAATATTGCATCATCTCATTTATCAGATTTTTGAAATTATTTTACTTCTTAAGACTATTAATAAAATATAGCTAACCACTGTAAGGATTCAACTAAAATATAACAGATTAATAAAAAAACACCTATTTCCTTTGCCTAAAACATATCCAATCTTCTTTATCTTTGAATTACTATAAACAATAGGGAAGAAGTATATCATTGTCTTCCACCAAATGGTTTCTTTGTTGTTAATAATCAAATTTCATTATTGCTCTGGAAGTCATTTTTGAGACCATCACTTCCAGTGCCCTCATTTTACAAAAGAAGCAACTGATCTCTAGAGATGGTAAGTAATTTGGTCAATGACACAAAAGTAATGGTAAAAAGTAACATAGGATGAAATGTTATGGGAGTGTTATGATATTACATTGGAGATAATCATGTCAAGTTGTGGATAACATCAAATTATCCAAGTATGCAATAAGTAGATATTTCTTTGTTTTCAAAAACAAAGAAAACCACCTAATTTGTCCCAGAAGATTAATTTTTATGATTAAGTTACCTCTCCAATAATTTTTGTGAAGAACATTTTTGTTTAGTATATATTCTTTTAAAACTTTAAGTGTAGAATGTCAAAGGTAAATTCTCCTCTCTCTAAACATTCATCCATATGTTTATATTACTTAATATCTTAATTTTGATTTTAAAAGATTGGAATGCAATTTTTTGACAGGGCATATCTTTATAATAAAGTATTTATTATGATATGTAAGATATTACATGGTCACAATATTGAAGCAAATTAAGCACTCAATAATTTTCAGTGTTTATTTATTAACTTCCTCAAATTAAAAAATACTATCTCTGCTTAGGACATTAAGGTTGAGACATACTTTAAGTGGAACTGACCATTTATTGACAAATCCTTCCAGCGGCTGATTGTCTACAATTTACTTGTTCGCTTTTTATTAAAAATTAAAGTCAGATGCAATGGTCTATTATTGCCACCATCCTAAATGCCAAAATCTCACTTAATCTCTGCTATATATTACAACTGATGGTTCCAATTAATGGGATATAGGATTGATCCATAATGTAAAACATTTGAATTTTTATGCAATAATATAATGCAGATTTCAAAGATCATTTATAGGATATCATAAGCACACATCCTCTATCATGATAAGAAAATACCTTAAGAGATAAGTCATTATATTTAACACAGATTTCTAAAAGTTGCAACAATTTCTTATATACTTCTATCATTTCACCTAATTTTTTAAACAGGACTAAAAGACCTAGATATATATGATTATTATACCATTCCATATACTCATCAAGATATACCTTATATTCTCCTATTAAAAAAATACACATAGTTAAAAAACTAATTTCATAGACTCTTAGAAAGGAAAGGGATCATGAAGCCCATTTAAATTCATCCTCATTATTTTAAAGATAGGCAAACTGAGATCCAGAAGGATGAAGCAATATCCTCCAGAAAGGCCACTTGGACAGTTGATGGCAGAATCTGGTTTAGAACCCAAGTCCCGTGATGGTCATTTCCTTTCTATTTCTACTCTCATGACTTTTTACTCCTTTTTCTCTACTTGCATTAGAATTTATTTATTTTTTACATAGATCATCAGCTCATGATATGAACTAGTTGGATTTGAATGACCATTGTTCCATTTATTCTTATTATTGTTATCATAGAATCTCTAATTTAGAATTAAGACATGTCCTTAAAGATAAGGAAAGATAAGGATAAAGATAAGGAAACTAAAGATTAGACAAAAAATGATTAATTATACTTCTGGTTAGTAGTAGAACCTGCGCTAGTACTAAAATTCCCTGATTTCATTTAGTATATCATTTCTTAGAGTAAAACTTAGGTAGGGATCTCAGAAAATTGATTCATCAATTAATTTAACACCAAACATGTGGTATACCACAAAAGATATTGTACCTAAGACAAATAGATCTAGTTTGTTGTTCAGGCATTTCAATTATTTCTGAGTCTTTAAGACTCCATTGTGGGTTTTATTGGCAAAAATATTGGAGTAGTTTGCTGTTTCCTTCTGCAATTCATTTTAGAGAAGAGAAAAATGAGGCAAACAGACTTAAATGACCTACACAGTATCACATAGATAGTATCTGAGGTCACATCTGAATTCAAGTCTTCTTGACTTCAGAACTGGTATGCTATCCAATTCACCACCCAGCTGCCCAATGAATAGATTTAGAATGAAAGTTATTCTATGCTATTAAGTAACTGTGTGATCTTCAGCAATGTAAATATAAAATTTCTTATCTGCATAATTCAGAGATTGAACTAGATCATCTTTAAAGTACTGTCCAATCTAAAATAGTGTTTTCTTTTTTGAGTTAACATGAACCATGCTCCTCATTTTAATTAGTTAATGCAAAAATCAAATATCAGAAAGACAGAACTAATAAATAACTCATAAACATCTTACTATTATACCAAATTCCTTATAATAAAATTTAGAATGAATTTTAAACAATAGAAATTTATGGCTTAAACATGGTTTATTTTCTCCCTTATTTCATGTTCCCTAGCTTCAAATAAAATGTGGTTTGAGGGAATGGAAATGTAATACAAAGATGAACTTGTTGAAAATTTGCCTTTAATGAGTGGATAATCTACTCTGATGTATCTCAGAGTCAATATCATTGACTATGGTTAAAATAGCCCTAAACAACTTACTGTTTAACATTACTAGTCAAGCATCATTTACTAATCATGTGATTTTTTTTGTCCAAACTCTTTTCACCAATCTAAAAAAAAATCTCCCTTTAGATGCCCATATCATCAGATAGAAACATCATAACTTGTATGTTATCCTTATATAATATAACTTGCATGTTATACTCATGACCTTAAATTCACCCAAGGAACAAAAATTCTAAAGGAAACAATCTGCTAGTTAAAAATTGTTGGGTTTTCTTCTGAATACATAAATAGTATCTATTGTTACTCTCATTTCTGTCATTTCATCTTCAGCACACAAAAATTTCACTATTTTAAAA
This sequence comes from Macrotis lagotis, assembly GCF_037893015.1. Taxonomy (NCBI): domain Eukaryota; kingdom Metazoa; phylum Chordata; class Mammalia; order Peramelemorphia; family Peramelidae; genus Macrotis; species Macrotis lagotis. The sequence goes on along the minus strand of NC_133664.1, from coordinate 162,456,617 downwards.
TTTTCTTGATGATATAAGGACTATTTGCTTCCATTCAGGTACTTTGTTACATAGCATAACTACCTTTATATTTTTTGCTGTTATTTCTTCTTTTACAGCTTAGGATAATCTTTAATATTTCTGCTATCAAAATACTATTTTCATTTATAGACAAAAATCTTGTATTGTTTGTCACTGACATACATTTTCCCTTAATCTCATGTTAAGTCACTTCATCCTTTTCCTTTATCAGGCAGTACAGCTGTTCTAAATTTGATTTAATCTTATTATTCACCTTTCATCTACTCTCTGTCTCCAAATCTGAATAACATGCATTAAAAGTTGAATAAAGTTCCATTTGATCTGGGGCTGGGGGAAATAAAATAATCTGAGTCAGAGAATATAGAGCTGGAGAAGATTCCTGAAGTCACATAGATATAAATTATAGAATCATCAATTTAGACCCAGGAAGAACTTCAGAAAATAATCCAATCCCCTCATTTTACAAAAGAAACGAAGTTCCAATAGGTTCAAGTTACTTGACCAAGGCTGAATAAGTTGTAACTTGCAGAGTTGGAAATGGAAACCCAAATTCTTTAGCCCCAATTTCACCATGTTTATCTTCAGTAGAATTAGAATACAATGGAACAGAACAGAACAGAAGAATAGGATGGGATGAGATGATTAAGGCATATGAGTCAGCAAATGTAAAAGTTTAGTGATAGGAGATTGAGAGCTATATGAGATTCAAAAAGAAGTCCAATTTGACTAGTCAGTAGAGTAGGGTAGAAGAAATACTGTCCAATGGGTGGAAAAATTAGGGTGGAGTCAAATTGTAAAGAACTTTAAAAGTCAAATGGAAGAGTTTATATTTGATCCTAAATACAAAAGATAACCTCTTGACTTTAGGAACTGACATGGGTAGAATTCCTCATCCTTAAGGAAAATCATTTTACCAGATGTGTGGAAGAAAGACTAGAATTGAGAAAGACTGGAGGCAAAAGGATCAATTGGGGGCCCTAAACTAAGTGAAACAATCCATTGTCCAGAACATCTATCTTACTTTTTAAACAGTAATATTCACTTCAAAATCACATATGTTATAACCTTCCTTTACTGAATCCTTTTGCATTAAATAAGTCTGAGTATTATAAACTGAAAATATTTTTAAAATGTCTTTATATTTCAACAATACTTTACAAACCTGATTTTCTATAGTTAATCAATATATATCAATCTTGGAACAAGGAGTATCTCTCCTTTTCCAATATGACCACTCCATGATGTGCAAAAAAAGATACTGTCCCAAACTAAGAATGAAAAAAAAATTAATGAACAAATAAAAACCATGGAGTTTCCTCAATATCCTGAATCTCCAAATCTCTTCAAATGTTCACCGTCCACATGTGCTGTGCTGATGTGGCCTTCAAACTTTCTGCCAAAGTCAAAGTGATGGAAGGAGGCACTTGGAAGTGAGGCTGTACAGCAGGTGTGTTCTGCTTGGTTGCTGTGGGAACATTCATCAGGAGATGAATGATTAATGAATAGGACTTCCAAAACAGCTATAAATATGTATTTTTTTAAAAAAATAAATCAGTAGCTCACCTTTCACCCTTGACTTCTCCTTGGGATTATTCACTGTTTGATAAACATGCATCAAAAGAATTCTGTAGTCCCATATAATCCCTGGAGTTCTATTGCTTTGGGCAGATACAGCATACCTTTCTGGTTGACATTCAAAGTACGTGAAATACATGGAGGACCTTTACACACATGAATTACATCTGTTTTATAGGGACCAGGTTTTGTAGAACTGAGGCAAAATTGGAAAAGCCTTCTTAGAAGAGTTTGCCTCCTTATTCTGTTAATTCATTCAAGGGTGGAAGGACCTTGCTGTCTAAACTTCAAGATTGTTGAAGATTTTTAGCTGGAATCTCTCCAGTGATATCTGTACAGCAATAATTTTCCCATAACTTCAATAGTCACCCAAGTTCCACTCCTTTTGTATATATGTAAAACCATAACATCTCTAGCCACCTCAAAAGGGATTAAAAAATTTTTCCTGAAATTGTTAAAAAAAAAGTTTCACCTGATTTTAATAGGAAACTTAGGATTTCCAGAACTTTTAGGAACTGAGGGAGAGAATAATAGTTCAGTATAAACAATAGACTGTCAAAAATAATTTTTAAAAGCTAATGACTAGGGGCATAGTGGATAAAGCACTGGCCTTGGAGTCAGGAGTACCTGGGTTCAAATCCGGTCTCAGACACTTAATAATTACCTAGCTGTGTGGCCTTGGGCAAGCCACTTAGCCTCATTTGCCTTGCAAAAAAAAATCTAAAAAATAAAAGCTAATGACTAGACTTTATAACATGAATTTCTTTCTTCTCCTCCCACATCTCATTATGTGGCTCCTACTACTACTGTGGTTACTTATGATGCTATTGCTTCTTATTGCCTTTGCTCCTTCTGCTACAACTACCAATACAGCTGCTATTCCTGTTGCTGCTGCTCATACTATTAAAACTGCTGCTCCAGCTATTGCTGATGTTGATATGACTGCTTCTTCCAAAACTATTCTATTAGAGGTTCACTATTTTCATAAACATGAAAAATTTCTATCCTACAGTTAAGAGATCAGGACTAAACTGGTAATTTCATAGGCAAAGAGAATATCTGGATGAGGTAACTTCCTTTTCCATTGCAACTTTGCACTTTTTCCTCCAGCTTTCGCTAGTGTTCTAGGAGGTACTTATTATTTGACTCTCCCCAATCACAGGACCATTTACTACAAATTTGTATTAAAAAATTCAGGTTCTGAAATTTCCTTGAGAATTCAACAAATATAGTATAGAAAAACAAGATTATCATTCTAAATACAACTGTTTGCCATAATAAACTGAATATTACAGTGATCTATTTTTCTCAAATTAAAAAAAGTCTTAAATAAATGTCCACATACAAAAATATAATAATTCCCAAGTTACATGGAACAAAAATAAAATCTTTCAAAATATAAAAACCTAGCAAAAGAAATTAAAATCGTGTGGGAGGAGTTTCTTATCAACCCTTTCATGCTTCCAGCTGCTGGAATTTTCCTAAACATGCTTTCAATGAGCCTAAGAAGATGAATTGATATGCCAATATGTTTATTATCTTAAAAAGTAAATTATTTATCTAATTTTGATGGCAGAATATTAAATATAAGATAACAATAAAAATGAGAAAATAATGAGTCCATCCCAGGAAAAGTTCTGACTGAACTACATTTAAAAAGACTCAAATCACTAAAACAGCACAACAGATGACATTTATATAAGGCTCAAGGATTCCAGAATGTTTATTTCCATTGTCACAGTTAGAACTTCCACTGTCCCCTCACTCTATGACCCCCTTGCAAAAGCCACAAGAGATATAGGAGTGATGTTATTCTGTTTGAGTTTATCAATTTCAGCCTGAATCAGTGTAATTTGTTAAGTTCAGTTCTATAAATCACTTAAGTCTTTTGGTGATATTGGTCACCAATTGTCTCTGTATGTTCATTCCCAGATGTTTACTAAGTTGTAAATATTTGGGAAACCTCATGATTCACCAGAAATTATAAAGATTGAGTAAAAGTAATAAGACAGTTATTTATCTAAAAGCTTCCCTACAGAGCAAGGCTTGCTTTGTGCAAAACTGCTTTAATTCTGAATGAGTTATCCTTTGCATACAGCATTGGTCTGCTGGTAACCATCTGAATTCATTTTGTAATGGAAACATGTAACTGAAAAGCAAGCAAATAAATGCAAGTACAAATTGACAAAATAATTGATTTAGATTGTATTGCATTTCTATAATTCCCAGCTTAGCAGTGATGAAAATAGAAGGGGGGGGGGAGAAAGTTGCTCCTGCTTTTTCATGAAACCTGCTCTTTTCTACTTCTTACCCACCTTTGTATGAATTCCATTAGAATTCTCTAAATGGAAAGCCCACAGTATTTTAACAAGAGTATTTTATCAAGAAAATTCTCCTTTGTCAATAGAATAGCTAGTGCTTAAATGAAATTTTTTAAATGAAATTCTTTTTCACCCTACAATGCTCTTTATGTCTTTTGAAAATCCCAGACCATATAGTTGATCACATAACTTCTGAAGACTTATGACTGATCCTAAACAACTTTTCCTTTGACTAAAGATTGCTAATCTAGTTATATCTGTACCCTGGGACTACAGGAATTATTAAAAGTGCAATGAGCAGTAATTATTGAATAAAAACACATTTTAAAGGAAAATTATTAAATGAATATTTATTGAGAGATGAAGGATACACAGCTACAGTATAGAATAACACAACTTGCAGAGTGAGAGGGAAAGCACAAAGTAAAAAATGACAGGAATGCCAAAGTCTTCACAACACATGCTCTGCTGTTAAGTAAAAGTTTATTTACATTCTTCCTCCTCCCCACCTCCACCTGAACAATATATATTAATGGCTCTCACAGCTGAAAAGTCTTTACAATTTTGAATGATGTTTGGAGAGAATGCACATAATGTGAAGTCCTCAAAGAAGTGAAAGTTCATTGGTTCTCTCCCTTATTCCATTGCTATTTATTCCTTACAAAGTGAAAAATATCATTTTTCAAAATTTGTAAGATTTAGGTTTAAGTTGAGTCTTCAGTCACTTATTAGATAATTGCCATGGGGGCATCTAGGTGGTACAGTGGATAGAGCATCTGCCCTGGAGTCAAAAGTACCTGAGTTCAAATCTGGCCTCAGACACTTAATAATTACTTAGCTGTGTGGCCTTGGGCAAGCCACTTAACCCCATTGCCTTGCAAAAACCTAAAAAAAAAAGATAATTGCCATGGAGGAATTCTATTGACCTCTCTGAGCCTCATTTCCTCATCTGTAGAATGGGGATAATAATTCTTACATTTATGAGTATGACAACTAAATAGCCCTTTCAAACTCCAAAAATGTGTATTTTAAATTGATGAGTGATGGACTAAAAGAGACCAATATCTAGAACTTTATGAGTTATTGCCATTATTAATGACATTTGGTTTGCAGCTAGCTTTCATAAAAGTACCCACTTTGAGACATAATATCCTGATTTGTCAATACTTCCATAAGCTATATGCAACATACACCTCATAAACAGGATTATGTATTTTAGAGTTGGACATGACTTTAGGGGTCCTAGAATTCAACCCCTTAATTATTTAAATAAGAGGAAACAAGTCCACAGAAGAGCTAAATAACTTGCCAGGATTATAAAGCTAGTAATCAACCAAATCAGGATGAAAACTCAAGTCTTTTTCATTCAAATTTAGGAGCTCCATCTACCATGTCAAACTAGAAAATTTTGTTCCTGATTATGACTTCATCTTTTTGAATTTTATTTAATGTTGAGAACAGTTATGTATGTGAACATTGCAAATTATCTTCACCTGGTGTCTTTGAACATCAGAGCCTTGTTCTACTAATGACACTGGAGTGGGAGTGGATTAGAGACTGGAAAGGTATTTAAGCACTTTTATTCTGGTGAATGAATGGAGCACTTGGGGATCTTGACAGAGTACTTGTCGTTTCCCCCCCCCCCCCACAACACTGACCTGGGGAGACCAGAAGTAGCACTTGACATAGGAGTCCAGGAAAAGGGACTTTACAATTTAAAGCTGAATTTTCAAAGGATTTCATAATTTAGGAAAATCAGATTAAAATATAATTTAAAAATCCAAATGATGAATACAAATATTTATAGCATTGAATAAAGAATTATGAATAGTTAGAGAATATAATATATATATATAAACATACATGTTCACATTCACATAATTTTTCTAGAGAATGTTTTATATGATTATCATTTAGTGAAAAATTGTTAAAAATAAATTTGTTATGATTTTATATGTTACTATTCTAATAAGACCTAAAATTATCTTTTTTTTTTCTTTTAAAATCTTCTCTTCTAGGGGCAGCTAGGTGGTGCAGTGGATAGAGCACTGGCCTTGGAGTCAGGAGTACCTGAGTTCAAATTTGGCCTCAGACACTTAATAATTACCTAGCTGTGTGGCCTTGGGAGTGCCACTTAACCCCAATGCCTTGAAAAATCTAAAAAAAAATAAAAATCTTCTCTTCTGCTGGTTTGCATATACAACTATTATCAACATATTATTTGAAGAAAATAGTTTATCAAAGATTTTTCATTTTCTTTGGGCATTAATTTTAAAGTTCAAATTCTTTCATAAGAGTTTTATATTTTACTCAATTTTAAATGAATATTTTTTTTAGTTTTAAAACGATTTTAACAATTTATCAAGTCTGTTTCTACAAAGGAAAAAAATATAGCATCATTATAAAGGTTTAGTTTTATAAATCACTCTTAATTATAAATAGGACTATCCCCAAGCAACTTATAAAAAAAATAAAAAATTTAAAACATTTTTGACTTTTTTTAACTGATTCAGTAAAAAGAGCACTAGATTTGGAGTCAAAGAATTTAGGCTTACATCCTGACTCAGATACTTATTATTTGTGTGATAATTGGAAAGTCACTTAAACTCCCAGGGCCTCAGTTTCCTCAGCTGTAAAAATGAAGAAAATGGCAGCTAGGTGGCTCAGTGAATAGAGCACTTGGAATCAGGACAAGAGTTGAAATCCAACCTCAGACACTTGATTCTTACTAGCTGTGTGACCTTGGGCAAATCACTTATCCCTGATTACCTGGCTTCCAGGGCCATCTCCTGTTATCCTTATTCATATCTGGCCACTGGTGGCTCTGGAGGAGAAAAGGGAGGCTGGTGATTTAACACAGCATCCTATCACTCAAATCCAATTTGTGTGCTTCTCATGGCATCACCTCCCTGATGTCATGGTCTTCCTTAACAATGAAGGACAAACATCTTCATTATAAAGAATATTGATTAGATGAATTCTCAGATGCCACATAGCTCCAAATCTTTATTTTAAAGCAGAATTAACCAGTAGAGATGCTTTGTCATCCATAGCCCCATTCAACCAACTCCAGTGGTACAGCTCAAACTGTCTTCATATGAAAAGAATCCCCAATTAGCAAGCACATTTTCAATTGTCTCAACAAATTGTATTCAATCTCAACAAGTATATTTCCCCTCTTCACATATGTCACTTTATGGGGTTAAGGCCTTAACTTAGATATATTCTAGCAGCTTTTAAGAAAATGGAATTACTAACATGTACAAATGAATCTAATAATGCTTTCTATTGAAATGTTTCCATCGCTTCCCCCTTCTCAGAACCCAAATGTCAGGCACTTGGCAACATTAGAAGATAATTCATTTCCTTTCTTATTCTTTGTTATACGTTGCTAGATTTCTATTACAGATACAAACTTCATCTCTTCTACCCTGAATGATTGTCATGTTCTCTTAATTTATGTACAAGCACCAAGGGGATTCCATTCTAGCTCTGAGTGATATTTAAGAGAGAATGAGATAGGACAATTTCCATAGCACTTTTCCTGCTTTTCAGCTTGAACTAAATTTATTTATGCTGTACATTTAAAATGATGGAATTTCTCAGTTCATGGGCAAGCACTGAATTGGGGAAAAACAAGTTTCTGACACTGGGCAATTATTTCAAATAAAACTAATTGGTCTAATTTGGTTTAAGCAAGTTCATGCTGTGGAACAGCCAGGTGCTGAGTAGGAGGAAAGGGGACATTCTTTTGAGCCTTACTGTCCCTACCCTATCTTATTAGTTCCTGAAAGAGCTTGAGTACAAGCAGTTAATAGAGGTGTCTCCTGGCATATCCTCCAAGAATATAGTAACCTAGAATCTGAATTCATCAAAGTTTGTCTTCATTTTCTAATACAGTACTATATTTGGAAGAAGGAAATACAAATTTTCTTTAGTTTTATGACTTAAGGAATCATGCGTATGTACCTTTATCTGGGTGTGTGTGTGTGTGTGTGTGTGTGTGTGTGTGTGTGTGTTTTGAAGATAGGTGTGTTTAGATTCATCATTTAGAATATAATTCTAAAGAGATTTATAAATATCCACAGAATCATGACAATTTGGGACTGAATTTATTATTTTCACATTTGCTTTGGTGTTTCTAGTATCAATTTTGATTCTGTACTCCACAAAATTCTAGTGTTCAAGAAGCATTGTTAAGGGAAAAAATAAATTGTCATGTTCTCTTAATTCATGAAACTCTGACATGAATTATTATGACTAATTTTTTACCAATTTTCACATAGTTGTTAACAACTGAGAAATAACCTCTTGTAAGCAAATGTGCTTTCAAATCTCCAATAGCTGATGGAATTGAGTTTCTGGTTATAAAAAAAGGTTCTAACATTTTTCTTCATTTGCAGAGGTAGCAATTTCAACTAGTAGAATGCACTCTAGTTAATTAGCAATAAATTTCTGCTTATAAGACTGGTTTAATTCATAGGACCTTCAGCAACATAACATGGAAGGAAAGACATTTAAAGTGGAAGCTCATTAGTTTCAGCTGAGCAGTAGTACATGGTGTATGAAAGGTAAGCTGAAATTTGTTGTAAGTGAAATAACTCATTTTCATGGGCTTGTCTATTTAGGGAACATTCTGATAGCCTGGGAGCTTACTTTTTTCCTCAGCAAATAAAATGGAGATGAAGTAATTCAGTTGGAAAAAAAGAAAATCCAGTATTTAGGATGCAAGGGGTGTCAAAAATTTATACTAATACAACGGTGTCCTTCACAGGTAAAATTTACCTCTCTTCTACCTCCCCTGATTTCCCCCTTAGAACTGGAAGCCTGCATTTGGGGGGGGGCGTTGCAAGGCAATGGGGTTAAGTGGCTTGCCCAAGGCCAAACAGTTAGGAAATTATTAAATTTCTGAGGTCGGATTTGAACTCAGGTACTCCTGACTCCAGGGCCAGTGCTCGATCCACTTCACCACCTGGAAGCCTGCATTTTGAAGTAGAAATGACTTATATTTTTCAACCAAGGTACTATCTTCACTAGCTTTAGGTTTTGTAATGAGTGCTTTGAAAAGGATATTTCTGTTTCTATTAGTTGGTAATCAGGAAAAATGTATTAGATGCATTTGATGCATTCAAGCAGACTCAACAGTGGTATGCCAAAATTCCAGAAAAATTGAAGACTACTCTTGGTGTGCTGTCTTGCATCTTTCTTCTCAGATGTTATTAATATGAAGTTCCACCTCCTCATCTTATTTTTACTCTTCCCCTTTTTCTTCTTTTAATTACTACTATTGCTATAGTTACATCACAATCTAATTTTTCAAATATAAGCAGATAGCAATTCCCCACCCTAGAATAAGGAGAAAACTTTAGGAATTAATCCTATGGTTTCACTGCCATAAGGAATGCCTTTTGGAGCCCACTTTTGGCCTTTGAACACATTAGTGGTGGATGATTTCTCAGTTATACTCTAAATTTCAGCAGAATCCTGGGAAGATATATTCCTTTTCTAATTACTAAATATATAGTACTTTTTGTTAATACTAGAATTTTTTAAAATCCAAATTTCCCAAGTAAAGAAACTATTTAGTACAATTAGATACATGAAAATAAATATATTATTTGTTTTGAGCTAAAACATTCCCTAAATTAATCAATATGTATATTTTAATCTTAGTATTGAATAAGTATACACTTACTCTCTCTCTGTGTGTGTGTGTGTGTGTGTGTGTGTGTGTGTGTGTGTGTGTGTGTGTGTGTTTGAAGAAAAACAAGTATATGTACTTTTACCCTTTTGGTTTTTGGGTTCTTTTGAACTCATGAAATGCTATTTTTCTTAGGGATTCGAGGTTTTCCAGAATTAGAATAGACTAGAAAGAGAAATGTCAGAATATCAAAAGTCAGAGATCTAATAATGCAGATATGGCTATGTCCCTATCAAAATGAGAATGAAACCAAAGGTGAAAGATTAAAGTTAATAACAGCATTCACATATACATATTAATTATTTATCTCTATGTGTATGCATTTTCAGGCATTTGATTTTATTAATATAAGAACTCCTGCTAACCTGGTATGAAAATTGCCTAACTGATGCAGATCAACAATTTTTTCTCCCTTTTCTCTACTCAATCATCTGACAACTATACTGTTTATAAAGATACATGTGGATGTTCTCTTCCCTGGTTATTTTATAAACACTATGAAGTCTGGGGAACCATTCTTTTGATATTGAATCCACAGTACCTACTACAGAACCTATAATATTTTAATTTTATAATAAATATTTGCTAAGAGAAACTGCCAGAGACACCAAAACATTGTGTGTTGTTCAAAATATATTAAAACCTCATCTCTGATCTAAGACCAAATATTTATCAATTAGTACATTCTGATTCTTAACTTCTGTTCTATTTTATTATTTAAAAACCTTTTTTCCTAATAACCACACTGAGAGGTACTTAGAAAAAATATTCTACCTACATTTTATTGAAAGAGAAAAAAAAGATCAGAATAGTGAAATAACTTGTTGAAGGCTACAAAAGTTGTAAATGGCAAAGGCTGGATCTTGAACCCAGCCAAAGTAGAGGTCTCTTTCCACTATACAACACCTTTTTTTATAATTGAGAGAATAGTTTAAAGAAAGAGAAAGGAACAAAGGTGAAAATGGGGGGGGATGGACCTTCTGACCTTGCAGCTAGTGAAATGAGTCTGTGTTTTAGCTGATAAAACTCCATACAAGTGTGACACTGAAGATTTGTAGCATCATTGCAATGAAGACAGCTGGAAACAGATTCTTGCAGTGAAGCATTTGGAGATAGCTTGTGAAACAGAATTGAGTGACGGCTTCAACCCTGGCATGTTTACATTATCTGCCCTGTTAAGTAAGAGGTGAAAAATGCTCTGCTCCCACTGATTGGAAGCACGTTCAACAGTTTCAGGATCACTGCATTTTCCAACTCAAGTCATTTGGTGCTAGGTTTGCTGTCAACAAACAGAATGAATTGACATCTTGGAGTTGATGGCATGTCTGTAATTTTAAGGTGTTTTTTTCCTCCCTGCTCTAAGTGTCATACTATGAGACTATCTTTTGGCACAGTTGGGGCTTTTAATTCTTCCAGCAGGATACAATTTCCTTGAACTTTCCATCTTTTAGAGAAATTCAGGATTAGGATTTCTGAAGAGATTTTGTCAAAGTTTTTTGTCAATATTTCTAGATATTGAGCTTCCAAAAGTAAATAACAAATTAGATAAATAACTAAAAAATAAGAGGAAAAGAGCATTGTAGAGAGGATCTGGTAGCAAGTGGCTATTCATTTAAATTTTTTAAATAATGGATTGGCAAACATTCTTTTCATTATCATAAAATTACTTAAGGTCTTTACAGATTCCCTCCCGATACTTTTTTTTTAGTTTTTTTTTTGCAAGGCAATGGGGTTAAGTGACTTGCCCAAGGCCACACAGCTAGGAAATGAGTAAGTGTCTGTGGCTTCATTTGAACTCAGGTACTTCAGACTCCAGAGCCAGTGCTCTATCCACTGCGCCACCTAGCTGCCCCAGTCCCCAAACTTTTTGACTTACTATCTTGTCAGTGTGGGGAGCTCCTGATGTGACAACATTTTTCCACCCCCCGTGGAGCAGTAACTCATCTGTAATTTATGAATCTCAGAGGTTTCTGTAAGGGATTGAACAGAAAAGTGACTTGCTATAATGCGTTTGAAGCAGGACTTGAATCTGGATTATTCTTCCTGAATAAAAAGAAACTGACTCAAAATTAAAGTCTTCCTGACTTCCTAGGCTATCCTCTCTATCCACTGCCCCCCACCATTATTTTTTTTAATTTATGAAATAAAACGAGCATTTATCTAATATAATAGTCAAAAAAGATGATTGCACACAAAATTGCAAATCTATTATGTACAACTTCCTTTCTTTTGAAATACATAATAGTATTTACATTTCTTTTATTCCCTTTTTTCTTCCCTCCCATACTCACCCTAGAAATTTTAGGCTGCCAATAGACACACATTATGTATGTGTATATATATATGTGTGTGTGTGTGTGTGTGTGTGTGTGTGTGTGTGTGTGTGCATAAAATCATTCAATACATACTTTTATTTATCATTTCTTTCTCTGGATGCGGATAGTGTCTTCATATATACTTTGCATTTAATTTGGATATTAATATTTGTCAAAATGAATGAATCACAAAGTTATTCTTAAAATGTTTTGTATATAATATTCTCTTGGTTCTACTCATTTCACTCTTTATTATTCATACAAAGTCTATTCATATGTTTTCCTAAAATCAATGAGGTCATCATTTCTTATAGCACAGTATTCCATCACAATCACATACCAAAATTTGTTGAGTTGTTCTACATTTGACTGATCTCCTTCAATTTCCAGTTCTTTGTCACTACTAAGAGAACTACTATAAATAGTTTGTACATATAATTTCTTTTCTTTTTTTCCCTAATTATCTTTGGAAGTAGACCTAGTAATTTCAAAGGGTATAGGCAATTTAATAATTCTTTGGCATATTTCCAGGTAGCTCTCCAAAATGACTCAGTTCACAGAAAATATGCTTCTGCTGGTCCATCAAGGAAGGAAAAGAGTGTTGGGACACAACAGAATTCGGGCCCTGATCTCTTTTGAGCTCCATACCCACATATCTAACCATCATATAGGAAATTTCTATTTTCATGTTCCTTTGGAATTTTAAATTTAACAAGTCCAAAGCCAAGTTTATCTTTCCATAAAATCTTGCTTCTTCTTCAGAACATCACAACAGTGACTTAGATGATAAAGGTATACATGACATGACATGACAGTGAACTAATACTCAATTTTTCCACATTCCTGCCAATGTTTATCACTTTCTCCTTCAACAATTTTTGCCACTCTGAAAGATATAAAACAACTAAAGGTTATGTTAATTTGCATTTCTGTCTCTCTTAAAGAATGCTATTTCATAGATTCTTTTTAATGCCCTTTTAAATGGAATAGACATGTGACCCTACTTGCACAGCACTAGACAGATTATTCCGATATAAAAGGCATATGGGGTTAGGGTAGAGTAGAGCAACTGACTAATCTTATTGGATACCTGGTACAACTTTTTTTTTTAGGTTTTTGCAAAGCAGTGGGGTTAAGTGGTTTGCCCAAGGCCACACAGCTAGGTAATTATTAAGTGTCTGAGACTGGATTTGAACTCAGGTACTCCTGACTCCAGGGCTGGTGCTTTATCCACTGTGCCACCTAGCCACCCCACTGGTACAACTTTTAATGTGAGAAATAGAGCAGTTTGAAATCAGAGTATACCAAGTTACCCTATTTCCATTGTAACAATGATGATCAATGCATGAAAGCCAGGTGTGTTACGTTTCACACTCCTTCCCAAAGTTCTTCAACACCCTTAAAGGAATTGAGGGAGGGCATGTCTGATTTCTATCATTAGCTCAAGTCCCTGCTTCTTGAATTTTTCCAGTGTTTACGGTTCTCTAAACTTCTGAGTTCCATTAAGCTACTTAATTTTTTTTAAAGCAGAGGAACACCTACTCTGAACATATAATTAGAACAAAATATGCAAACATTTTCCTCAATACTTATGTGGACATAATTCTCCTACATTACCTGAGTTTAAGGAGAGGAGAGGAGGATTAGGTTCATGGTTTAGCTCATTTCCTATGTAATTTTTAGTTTCACTGGATTCCAAGGTATACCCCTCTCCATTCTCTTGTGTGCCAGCACTCTTTTCCTTCCTTGATGGACCAGCAGAAGCATATTTTCTGCAATCCTGTCTCCAAGCTCACTATGTTTGAACTCCAGAGTTTGAGGCACTGTATTACCTCTGTTTAGGACTGGAAAGGAATAAGAAAATAGATAAAAAAAAAACTCAAATAGCGTTCTTGGGGACTACAGAACCCAAAGGGGAAGGAGAGGTAGACTTTATCCCTATACCAAGATTATTGCAAGGTGCCCATACTTTGGGTCAGCATGGCCTTCACCTTTAAATACGAACAAAAGAGAAAGTGATTATCCTAACTGGTAGTTTTTAATACATAGCTATTTGGATTATGTAGGCAGTGGAATGGGGCTGCTCCCATGAGGTAGGGAAGCTATCTCCTACATTAGTGCTTCTGTCTTAGATGATCCAAATATATGCAAAAAACCCATTACATCATCATTTGGTCAATCCATTTTTAATAACCATGGAATATGAATAAAGAAGTAAATGCCAGCTTAATCTCTTGAGGCATGTTCTATATCATTCATGTCCTTGATCCTTTTCCACTAACTTCTGCTAAAACCATTACATCAGAGACACCAGAAAAATATCTAGTTCTATTTCTCTGACTACTCTTATTCTTTACCCCTATCCTTTACTTTAAGATGACTTTTTTCCAGGGGTCAAATCTCATCCCTTTTTTCCTATTCTAGGGCTTTTGCACCTGGATTTTGTGCACTTAAATTTTTTGATAACTATTTCAATATAATTTATTTCTTTTTTAACTGTGTATTTTATTTTATTTTTTAATTTAAAGACATTATTCTGAGAAAAGTTACATAAACTATTCTAGATTGACAATAAGGTCCATGATAGACACTCAAAAAGGTTAAGAATTCTTGCTCTCTTCCCAATTTCTAACTTTAGAAAATCTAATTCATGCCCATAGCTTGAACTGTGCCTTCTATATAGATAACTCTCAAATCAAAATTCGGGCCTTGTTCTCTTTTGAGCTCCATAACCACATATCTAACCATCATATAGGAATTTTCTATTTTCATGTTCCTTAAGCATTTTAAATTTAACAAGTCCAAAGCCAAGTTTATCTTTCCATAAAACCTTACTTCTTCTTCAGAACATCACAACAGTGACTTAGATGATAAAGATATACATGACATGACATGACATGACATAACATGCATAAATAAGGAAGGATAGAGAGGTCAGCACATTGGATTCAAAATAAGATCTTGACAATTGGCCAAATCAAGTAAGACATGATTTAGTAGTAATAAATACAAAATATCACAACCATGTTAAAAAAAAGAAACAAAAAACTCATAAATACAAAATGTGGGGACATAATGGTATCTAGAAAACAAATTCTTTGAAAAAGATATGAACTTGATATGAGTCCACAATGCAACATGGTAGAAGGGGGAAAAGTTAATGTTATCTTTTTCTACCTTAATAGAAAGGTTGTAATCAGAATTAAGATTGTAATTCTATTATACATTGACCTAGTTAGGAATGATTTGGAATAGTGCGTTCAGCCTGGACAATACAATTTAGAAAATAGACAATCTGGAATGTTTTGAGAAAAGAATTAGAAAACATTCATAAAGGGGTTTGCTGAAGGAAATGGTGATTTCTTTTGCTTGATGACAGACTGAGTGATGTTCTTTATAATAGAAGAATACCATGAAATAGAATGAATGATGGTATGATATGCATATTATGTGGATTATAGTGAAGGGGATATTGTGCAAATACATCCTTCTTACTACTTTTTCAGAACCATTATCACCATTGCCTAATTTAATAGGAAACAAGACTTCTGGTGATAACCTAGATGCTTTGGGAGTCCTTGGTCTTATGAATGTGGGTCCCTTTCATATCTGTGAGACACCACAGTTCTCCAGCAATGCTAGACAATTTTCTGGAGACAAATAGGTGACAATATGGTACAATATGGAGACAAATATGTGACAATATGGTACAATATGAGACAAACCTGTCTCATGATAGTCTAATCCCCCTGGAAACCAAAGACTGATTTCCCGAAGCTGCCTGGAATATCATGGTAATAATGCTGCCAGATAACTAGTCAGAATCATTTATGATCAAAATTATGGCAGTATCTAATTGTCTTTGAACCTCTGACTTTCATTCTTAACTAATGAAAACATTCTTGGCAAGTGCTTTTGCTCTTCAGCCTGGAGAAGAGAAGACATGTTTTCTCCCCAAATTGGAATGTGAGCACCTTGAGGGTAGACACTGTTTTCCTTTTCATTATATTCATTGTACTTTGTACATTGAAAAAAAATTAATAAATGCTCATTTGTTGTTATTATTAATGTTGTATTAATTCTTTGTCTTCCATTCATGTAGATATATGGTGCCCTGAATGAAGTTCTGTATCTGGAGACAGGATTACCTAAGTTCAAATATGGGATCAAATATATATATATATATATATATATATGCATATACTAACTGTGTGACCTTGAAAAATCACTTAATTTCTTTTTACTCCCTCAGAAAGGACAAAAGATTTCTTTTAAGACACAAATTGTAGAAAAAGGCTTTTCACAATTTTAACCACCTTCCTCCTCTCAACCTTTGCTCCACTTGTATACTGCTAATGCCTTCCTTCTGAGATGACTTCCTATTTACCATTTGTTTATGTTGAATGTACATGGCCATTTGTATTCTCCCTAATTAGAATGTGAATTCCTTGATTCCAGGGATCAAATTTTTGTCCTTCTTTGAATAACCAGTGTATAATAAAATATCATAGTATTTTATTATTAAAGAATGTAATAAGCACTTGATAAATTCATGTTTACTAACAGATCATCATCCCTTGTTTTCTCTCTATTTTTTTTTTAGTTTTTGCAAGGCAATAGAGTTAAGTGGCTTGCCCAAGGCCACATAGCTAAGTAATTATTAACTGTCTAAGGCCAGATTTGAACTCAGGTACTCCTGACTCCAGGGCTGGTACTCTATCCACTATGCCACCTAGCCGCCCATTTACTCTCCATTTCCAAATTATTTGTGTACATCATGTATGCACTTGCTTATATACCATATCTGCTTTCCTTCTCTAATCTCCCTAGACTAATAAACATTTGTTTTTAAAAAGAAAATTATGGAGAGTGATGGGGAAACTGAAATTGTGATGACAGTTCATCATTCTCACTTAAATATGCAAACAAGTTTTTGAAGGTAATGAAGAGGAACATTTATAAAGCTAATTGCCTATCATAGTATACAACTTCTATTTTCATACTTTTATTTTTTCCAGTCCCATTTCTTATGTAGTATGAATTTGCAGATATGTAAAAGTCTATGCAAATATCTCTCTAAACATATTCATCTAAATATTTAGTCTGACCCATAAACTCTTGTCTGTTTCTAAAGGAGTTAGTGTAGAGTAAATACAAACCAAATGGGATCAGAAGACCAAAGACCTGGACTGTAGCTCTAACACTGTTCCTTCTTGGTGCATGACATTCTATGTTAACTCTGTCTCATTTTTACATCTATGAAAAAAAGAGCAACATATTTCCTGAGAATTCTTTCCAGCTAGAAAGAGGATAGAATCCAGTCATTTTAGGGTATTTAAAATTAATAGTCTTTTATCTAGGGCTTTTTTGAAAGTAAGTGTCAACTGCATTCTACAGATGATTTCTAATCAATCAGGATGAGTCATTTCAAGCTTTTTACAATTCTCACCTTATCAATATCACACCTGGATTTTGGTGCCTCAAATTTTTCTTTTGTTTCCTGAGGTCTATTCACATTTTTAGAACTTTTTATCTGTACTCTTCTAAGATTGGTTGCCATGGAATCCCTAAAAGAGAAATTTAACTGTCTCTGCTTCAAGACTCACGTGCCCATTAAACAATATGTAATAGTTACTTTCCAAACACTCTGCCAGGCTGATATCAACAGTGAAATATGTAAGCTAATATACAACCTGACATGATTTTTAGAATTATAAATATGCCATTTTAAAAGGAGCTATAGTGCTTTTTTCCTCCTGCTAAGTCTCTGAGCACCAATGATAAATGAAGCTTTGACATGTGTTGCTAATCAAATACTGTTAAGAGTTGTCCCAGTTTCTTTGGGGTGGGGGGGATATCTTGGCTAGGTCAGCCCTAGTACATTTGCCTTGGCACTGAACAAAATGGGCTGGTTTACAAATCTGAGGTGGTTCTTTTCCAGAACAATTGAATGATGACTTCAACTTGGCTAATTGAGGAGCTGTCGAGGTAATGTACATGATTCTACTTCTTTAGTCTCATAATTCCCTGAGAGACTTTGATCTACTTGGTAGTGTGCATCTGGAAACATAGAATCCATCAGTATTAAAACTACAATTCTCTTATAGTTGCCAGAGGTGAAAAGTTCAGTTCAGATTCATGCCAATGATTTCCTCTCTCCCTCCCAACTTCCTAGCTCACCATCACACAAGCACGCAATGCACACATACACACACACACACGGACACACATACAAATATTCACACACCCACACACACATTTCCTCTGTTCATTTATGTCCTGGTAGCAGCTGACTTCATTTTTTATAGTCCTTTTCAGTTTTCATAAAGATTTTCTTTTCTGCTCTTTCCCCAGTTAGTGTGAGAAGCTTAGATTATAAGAGATAGTGAATTTCAAGAAGTGATGGAGAACTTCAATCAAAGGCAGAAAGAAATCTCTGAGAGGGAGAATTATGAATTAAAAATTTCTTGAGATTTGGTTAGTAAGGACAGGACCTACATAATATATTGAATCGGCTATATTTACTCAATAATTCAGCAAACATAGTCACCATCATCATCATCAATTTTTTATATATTTATATTTGTCAAGTGTTCTGTCCTAAGTTCCAGGAATATAAAGTGAAATGTACCTACTCTGTGCAACCACAAATAACTGTGTATAAAATAACATGAGAATTACAAAGGAAGGAAAATTCACTTCTGTTTAGTTGGGTATGGAAATGTTTCATAGATAAGGTAGATTTGGAACTGATTTTGAAGGATATTTAGATTTTAAAACAAAGGAAGACTGGAAGAGATGAAAAGCATTATGGCATGAACAAGGTTACAGAAGTGGGAAAGTGGGAAATATGAACAAGGAATGATAAATAGGACATTTCTCTGAAGAAATTTATAAAAAGAGGGCCACTGAGAGATGAGGTCTAAGAATTGGATTGGACCTATACTGCCTGGAGTTTTAATGTCTGGTTATTTTTCAATAGGAAATGAGGAGTGATTAATGAATTTGAGGCACTAGAAAAATATTTAATAATTATGAATAACTTCTAGGCATTGTAAGAAGATTCATTCTATATATTTACTGATGCTGATTTGGAGATTTGTTTTATTCATAATTGTATTATTATATATTATATATATCATATTATATTATAAACATTATTATATTATATATATATAATTCATTCAGTTGTTTACTGATTAATCTATTTTATGTCTATCTACCTATTCATTCATTTTTTATTAATTTATCTCATCCTTTCTTTTTTTTTTGAGTTGCTAGTTTTATGTCCTTACTGTAGTTTCCTGTTTCCATTAGTAACTTAAGATTTACTAAGATACTGTAAATCAGGATCAGGTTGTTAATGAAACTGGGACAATTTATGTTAAACCCAACATTTGCAAACCACCTGGGACAACTGTTAGCTAAGACATTACTGAGCATAACTGAACCCATTTAATCAAGTAATAAACTTTCTCCCACATACATGGATGTAGGACCCAACTATGGACGTTTTGGGCAAAGATTATACAAAGACAGTTCTGGGACAGGGAGATGGTAGACTAAACAGAATGATTTTAATCTCCTCATAGGCTATTATCCATTTTTATCCTTTTTTTGTGAATGCTTTTTCAGCTTAAGAATTTTGTTTTTCCCTGAAGAGAATTGAGGTAAAATTTCATTAAGTAAATTGTATATTAACTTTCAGGTGCTAAGAAGAGCTATGCACTGCCAATGGAAACATAAAGAGGACATAATATAAAATATAGAGATTATGTTAAAAATAATATAAAAATTCTACAAATATAACATTTATAATTCTAAATATGAGTTAACATGCATAAAAAGAATGCTAAGTAAGGAAGATTTAGGGTCTAGTCTTGTCTCTGAGACATACTAAGGACATGAAAAATTCATTTAATATCTCAGTGTTCCAGGGTGCTGTGAAGACTTCACTTGGAGAGAAGTTGATGACAAGCATCACTAAAAATAGTTTCTTATTCCAATGAAATCACAGACCAATAGTTTAGGGAGTCCATGATTTCATTCATGTAATAAATTTATTCATTGGTGAAGATTATAGGCTGACTACTTCTTCATCTTTTCTAAAATTCTTGAACATGTTATGACCTAAGTTCTATACAGAAGTGTAGCAGATGAACATAAGGAATTATGCATAGCTTTCTTATCATCATTTTACAACTACCACTTGGTGACCCATCTGCTGCAACTGACACACGTGTGTCAAGAACTCATCTCATTTTTCGATCGTGTACCATCTCTATTGACACTTTTTTGTGACATTTCTTGAACATATATCTTATCTGGACATTTGCTGTACCTTAATGATGATTTTTTTGTCCTCAACATTTGCGACCATAAATGCATGCTGGGAGAATGTTTATATTCTTTGTACTGAAAATCAGTTCCCACATTCAAACTAGTTTTCCCACATCTTCCTATTTAACTCTTGTCCACATTTATAGCTTATATGCATTGCCTATCACATATCTATGTAATGAAAGAAAAAACTTCACTCAGATACTTTCTGCCCCCATCTCCACTTTAACCCATCATACAAGATGAGATGGCCCTTCTTACCAAGGCATGCCCTTCTTTATACTACAAGTAATCCTATTCTTTTTCTGTCATATCCAGCAAATTGTGATTTTTTCATTCTCCTTATCTTCAATCTCTATCTATTGATTACTTCTCTATTGTCTATAAAAATGCCTTAGTCTTTCTGATCCTCAAAAAACCTCAATTGATTTATCCATTATAACTAGATATTATCCCCTAAATCTCTTATACCCTTTTGGGCTAAACTCTTTGAGAAGTCATCTCTAATATATGCCTCTACTTTCTTTTTTTCTCACTTTTTTTAATTCTCTAAACTTTGGTTCTTTATCTCACCATTCAACTAAAATTGCCCTTTCTAAATTACCAATGATCTATCAAATGTCAAATCTAATGGGCTTTTCTACATTTGTATCCTTATCCTCTCTGCAAGCTGTAGCACTCTTGATCAATCTAATCTTGATTTGCTCTATTCTCTAGGTTTTCTAAATATTTCTCTGTCCTGGTCCTCTTCCTATCTATATGACTGTTTCTTCATCTTCTTTGCTAAATCTTCATTCAGTTCACATTTGTTGACTATAGGTATTGTTATGGGTATTATCAGGGTTCTGTCCTAAGTATTTTCCTCCTTCTCCATGAGATTTTACTTGGTAACATCATCAGTTCTCATTTTTTCATTGATGCTTTTCAAATAAGCACCAACTAGCATTAACTTCTCTGCAGATCACCACTCTATTTGAACTCATCTGCTCTCAAAGCCCTCTTCTCATCCTAACTTCCCTACTTTTGTCCAGGCTACCACCATCTTTCCCATCACAAAGGTATAGAGCTTAAGTAAAATGCTTTCCTCTTCTCTCAATCTTACCTTCATATCCAATTTATTGCCAAAGCTTCCAAATTTTACCTTTATAGAATCTTTCAGATATTCCCTCTTCTTTCTTTTGACACTACTACCATCCTAGTATAGACTCTCATCTCCTCATGCATGGACAATTTCAATAGCCTGCTGGGTATTTCCCTACCATAAGGCTCTCATCTCTACCTTTACATCTCTATTGAGCTATCAGATTGAGCTTCCTGAACTTCTAGTCTGACTGTATCATTCACACTTTTGAATAGGGACAGAGTGAAAGGAGAGAGAGAATAGAATAAATGAGAGTGGGAAGGAATAGAGTGGAGGGAAATACAGCTAGTAATAGCAGCTGTGGGAAAATAGTGAAGCAACTTCTTTGATAGACTTATGATAAAGAAGGCAACTCATCCCAGAGACAGAGTCATTGGAATCTGAACACAGATTGAAGTACATTTTTTTCCTCTCTCAATATTCTTAAGGTTTCTCATCTTCTTGGGGGGAGCATTATGTTTACTCTCATAAAAAGATTATTATAATAATATAAAATAAATAAAACAAAACAATAAAAATTGAAAATACAACCTGCATTAATAAAATAAAAAAGTGGAATTTAAAGTTCTGAAAATTCTTTTGAAGACTGGAAGTTAGAAAAATATTTTTTTCACTTACTTTGATTTTATCTGCAAATTGAAGCATGTGACTTTTAGCAACTAGATCCTAGGTCTTTTTCCTCCTTATATACAGTTTTTACCTATTTCACTGTCATTTATACTGTATTGAAGAACTCAGTCAATGGACTACCCATTCTACTACATGTCATTGCCAGGAAAATCAATAAAACTACACCAACTAAATACAATGCAATGCAATGCAATGCAGAACAATAGAATACAGATATAATATAACAAATATTGTAAGTTCATACTTTTTATTGTGCTAAGTACTGGTCATAAAAATACTTTTTCATCTGTATTTTTTCTGATTGGATTTTTAGCACATCTCTTCTGAGAGGACAAGTATCTTATTTTTGTCTTTTTAAAAAATATTTTATTTATTTATTTTTCCAACAACATGTAATTGTAGTTTTAGCAATAAATTTTTATAAGCTTTTGAGTTTTACATTTTCCTTTCTCCCTCCCTTCTCTGCCCCCTTCCACCAACAGAAAGAAATTTAATAAAGGTTATACATGTATAACCATGTAAAACATAGAACTGTATTATTATATTTCCCCATGTGTAAGATGCACCTTAATTTGGGGGCCCAACATTTGAAAAAAATATTACATAAAGTTATTGAACTCAAGTTTTATTCATCATGAAATTCAAGGATTTTATGCTCATAGCTCTCAAGCTTCTTTTGGGCAAGTCTGGTGCAGTACACATTCCATTTCATGAACCTGAAGCACCTCTTGTGTTCCTTGAAATCAATCTCTTCTTTTTCATCGGCAGTTCTTCTTGCCTTATGCTGTACAATCTTTGTGGATACAGGAATTCCACTTGCCCTTTGCTCTTCAATCCATCTCTTCAATTCCCTCTCTAAATCTAAAGCCAAAATCAGGCCATTTGACTGACTAGCCTCTCATGACCTTCTTCTGCTGTGGGAGTTGGAAGAGGACCAAACTGACATTCAACAGCATTATTTCCATTCACTTTTGCAAAGTGGATCACTTTGAACTTGAATTCAACACTGAAAAACTGTTTTTAAGTTATTTCTGGGAAGAACATGGCAAAATATAACTTAATATACTAGTAACAAATGCAAAACAATGAGTACAAAGACAACAAAGACAAAAAAGTGGGAAATGCAAGGAAAAAAAATCTGCAACCACTGTATAACACATTCCCAGTTTTTAGACCCCCAAATTTTTTGGAAAAGGGTGTGACTTATACATGGGGAAATATGGCAATCATATTGTGAAAAGAGAATCAAATTATAATAAAAAAAGGAAAAAATACCTAAGACAACTTTTAAAAATTGAAGTTAGTAAGCTTTGTTCCACATTTAAAATAAAGCGTTATCTATTTTATTGGACTTTTTCATAAACTAATTCTTAGTTTTGTTTTTTTAGTGAAACAGTTTCCTTTGATTTTATTAAGTTCTTTAATTTTCAGAATTTCTAGTTTGGCATTTAAATGGGGATTTTTAATTTGTTCTTTCTCTAGATTTTTTAATTGTATGCCTATTTCATTGCTGATCTCTTTTTCTAATTTATTCATACAAAAATTTAACATATAATATTTCCCCTAATAACTGCTTTGACTGAATCCTATAAGTTCTGGTATGTTGTCTCCTTGTCATTTTCTCTAATGAAATTATTAATTATTTCTATCATTTCTTTCTTGACCCTCTCATTCTTTAAAATTAGGTTATTAAGTTTCCAATTATGTCTAGATCTATCTCTCATGACCATTTAATGCACATAGATTTTAAAGATCCAAAAAGGTTGCATTTAATATGTCTGCCTGCATTTGACTATGATATTTTAATGCCCTAATATAGTGTCATTTTTGTGTAGGTGCCATGTACTGCAGGAAAAAATGTGTATTCCCTTCTTTCCCCATTTAAGTTTTTCCAGAGGTCTATCATATCTAACTTTTCTAACATTCTAACATATATTCACCTCTTTAAATTCCATCTTGTTTATTTTATAGTTTGATATATCTAATTCTGATAGAGGGAGATTGAGGTCCCCCACCAATATACTTTTGATTCCCATATATTCCTTTAGCTTATTTAGCTTCTCTAAGAATTTGGACACTACTGCTTGGTTCATATCTGTTTAGTATTGAAATTACTTCATTGCCTATGGTAACTTTTAGGAGGATGTAGCTTCCCTCCTTATCCCTTTTAATGAGATCTATTTTTGCAATTATTTTATCTGAATATTTATCTGAAATAAGGTTTGCTACCCCTGCTTATTTCACTTTATTTGAAGAATAACATATTCTGCTCCATTCTTTTAACCTTTGCTCTGCTCAAATTGTTTCTTGTAAGCAACATATTGTAGGATTCTAGTTTTTGATCCACTCTATTAACTGCTTCCATTTTATAGGAGAGTTCAGTCCATTCACATTCACAACTGTAATTAGTAACCCTTTATTGCCCTCAATGTATCTCTTCTCACTTTGCACTTTTTTCTCTCCTTTCACCCTATTCCTTTTCACCAGTGCATTGCTTCTAAATACCACCTCCCTCAAGCTGTCTCCCCTTCTATCAGCCACTTCCCTTTTCCCCCTTTTCCTTTTTGACTTCTTTCTTCCCTCCCTTCTATTAGAGACCCTCTTCCCTCCCCCTTTCTCTTCTTAATACTTGAAATATAAGATTCATTTCTAAATCCAACTGAGTATATGTGTCTTTGAACCAAATCCGATGAGAGTAAGACTCAAGCAATTCTCTGCTCTTCCTTTCATCTCCCTTTTCTATAATAGATCCTTTGTACTTCTTTAACTTCTTTATGTGATGCAATTAACTCCATTCTGCCTCCCCTTCCTCCTGTCTCATTGAATCCCTGTCTTTTTTAATATCTTTTTAAGAAATAATTCCTTCAAAATCAACATGTTCATATCTTCAGCCAAAGTATACTCCCTCTAATAAAGTTATGATTCTGGAGAGTTATGAGAATCTTCCTTCCAGGTAGGGACATAAATAATTTAATAATATAATATAGCAGTCTTTTTCTTTTTTTTCCTTTTACCTTTTCATGTACCTTTTGAATCTGCTGTTTGAAGATCAAATTTCTGTTCAGCTCTGATTTTTACATCAGGCAAATTCAGAAGTCTTTTATCAGACAAATTATTTATTTCATTAAACAATCATCTTTTTCCCTGAAAGAGAATGTTCATTTTTCTGGGTAATTGATTCTTGGTTGTATATGTCATATAGTATATGTCTATAGTCATGTCTTTAGTCATGCTATTCTATTTTAAGGTAGACACACAGATAGAGTTCAGGCTTTTGTCTGAATTTACATTCTCTTGACCTCTGGAATATCATATTCCAGGCCTTTCATTTCTTTAATATTGATGCAGCCAAGTCCTGTGTAATACTGACTGTGACTCCCCAGTATATGAATATGAATTGCTTCTTTCTGACAACTTACAAGATTTTCTCTTTGATCTAATAATTGTGGAATTTGGCTACAATATTCTTTGGCATTTTAATTTGGGGATCATTTGCAGGAGGTATTTGGTAGATTCTCTTATATTTTATTGACGGTTTTACAATATTCAACCATATTCATATGCATTTATTGAAGCTGCATCATTTCCTTCCACCCTTGCTTTCCATCCCCCTCTCCTTGCTGGCAAAAAGTCAGGTGAATATTGTACATATGCATTTGTATTAAACATGTTTACAGATTTGTCATTTTTGTTATGAAGAACTAAGTTTAAGGGAAAGAAATACAGAAGAGAAAATTTTAAAATAGTAAATGTAGTGTTCATTAGATTCTGAAGATTTTTTTTGCTTTTCTTTTGTTCTGGTTTCTGGATGTGGATAGCATTGTCCATATATAGTCTAATGCAGTTGTCCTAACTCTCTGAACTGCTGAGAGAAGCTGCTTCTATCAAGGTTGATCATCTCACAATGTTGTTGCTAATGTGAACATTGCTTCTCTAGACTCCAATCATTTATGGTTTCTTATGGAAAAGTAGTATTCTATAATATTCATATACTACAACTTATTCAACAATTCCCCAATAAATGGGCATTCCCTCAATTTCCAATTATTTGCCACTACAAAAAGGGCTGCTATGAATACTTTAGACCTCTTTCAACACAATTCCATATTTTTCTCCAGAATAGTTGGATCACTTTACAACTCATCAGCAATTTATTAATATCCCAATCCTCCCACAACCTCTCCAACATTGATTATTTTCCCTTTTTTGTCTTCTTAGCCAGTCTGATAGGTAGGATATAAAACTTCCTAGCTGTTTTAATTTGCATTTCTCTAATCAATTATGATTTGGAGCATTTTTTCATTTTATTATATATATATATATATATATATATATATATATATATATATATAACTTAAATTTCTTCAGTTGAAAACCATCAGTTCATATCCTTTGACCATTTATCAACTGAGAAATGATTTGTAACATATAAATTTGATGCAATTCTCTCTATAATTTAGAAATAAGATCTTTATCAGAACCCCTAGCTGTGAAAAATTGTTTCCCAGCTTTCTATTTTCCTTGTAATTTTGGCAGCACTGATTTTATAATGCAAAACTTTTTAAATTTAATATAGTCAAAATCATCTTTTGCAATTTATAATGTAATCTTTTTCTTGTTTGGTCATAAATTTCTCCCCTTTCCATAGATCTGACAGAGTACTTATTGGTATATGAATTTATGTATAGTGTTGCACATTATATCTAAATCCTGAACACATTTTGACCTTAGTTTAGTATAGGGTGTGACATGTGGGTCCATGCCTAGTTTTTATCCTATTATTTTCCAATTTTCCCAACAATTTTTGTCAAATATTATGTATTCTTTCAATGACTATTTTGCCCTCTTTTCCCAAGATATCATGGTAGCTCTCCTTGAGAATTTCCTGAAGAATGATATGCAGACTCTTTTTTTAATCATGCCTTTCGGTTGGTCCAATAATTCTTAAATTACCTCTCCTATATCTTTTTTTTCCAAGTCAGTTTATCAGTGAGATATTTTACATTTTCTTCTATTTTTTCCCATTTTTTTTTGATTTTTAAAAAACAGATGCTTAGTGTCTCATGGAGCCATTAACTTCTACTAGTCCCAGTCTAATTTTCCAAGGAGAAATGCATGGTTGAAATAAATAGTCTTTAGTGAATTATTGGTGATGAATTGAAGTTCAAAGTATAAAAAAATACATGGGGGAAGACTAGATGGAGCAGTGGATAGAGCATTGACTCTGGAGTCAGGAGTACCTGTGTTCAAATCTGGCCTCAAACACTTAATAATTACCTAACTGTGTGGCTTGGGCAAGCCACTTAACCCCATTGCCTTGCAAAAACCTAAAAAAAAATACATGTGTAAAATGCATGCTTAGAAAACAAGGCCAAGCAAGTAAATAGTAAGAGAAATGGATAATAAATAGATAGGCCAATCAATATGAAAAATGGCTTAAGAGGACATGGATTTGGATGAGAACGTGTTAATGGCTGTTTGAAATAAAGAAAAGTTCATATAATTTGTTGCACATGGAAAAACCTTTACTTACAGATACTTTTATGTTTATTTGACATTTGCTTAAATAAATAAAAATATCATTTTATCAAATTACCATAATACAGCTAAACTTCCTAGAAGAGGAGCTCTAATAATTATGATGCTTAATTAACATATATATAGTGTATAGTAAATTTCTTATTCTATCTAATGAAGAATAAATATGAAAATTATTGTAGCATAATCATATTCACAATTTATAACAGAAACATGTGCTATTGTTAAGCTTACCCAGCCATATAAGCAAATGTTTAATCTGTTGCCTTTTTTTAGACACCCATACTATTTTATTCTCAAGTAATAAGAATTTTAAATATACTTTTGACATTTACTTAATGTGGAGTTAGTTTATTCTCTTCACATATTTAATATTTTTGTGTATAAATGTTTATAGTATCTTGTTAAATATGTTTTAAGGCAATATCTCTTATATGTCCGTATTTAAGGCCTGAATAAATGAGAAAAAGCTTTCAGACCAATAAATACCAGTACTACATATACTGAACCTGCAATAAGAGACTTTCTCAGAGGAATGGCTCATTTACTAGAAATATCTAGTGTTCATGTACTTCAAAGGTCAAAATTGAAACATTATACACCCAGTACCTTCCTTCTCCATCTTAAATAGTAAGGTGAGATTCTTTTTATAAAGAACCAAGATAGAAAATAGAAGAATAATGAATCACAACAATTGATGGCCAGCAATTGAGGTAATTCTTAGAATTAATGATCCCATTCATTGTTTCATCCTTTGATACAGTAGATCATGTAAAATACATATTTATTCAAATAAAAGATACCACTCCTTCCCACCTCTTTCTTCCAAATACACACACACACACACACACACACACACACACACACACACACACACACACACACACACTAACACAAACATTCAAAAAATTTGACAAACACTGCTTTTAAAAAGAGTCCTTCTGGTATCCCCAGTAGAACACCTTTTCTGGTTTCTATAAACTAACACATTTGTGAGACCCCTATCTCTGTATCTTTGTGAAGAGGATATTTTCTTCATCCAGGGAATGCATTCCCCTCTGAATTTCAGGCTTCTCTCAGAGTACAATAAGGAATACTTAAGTCCTTTCCTGATCACCAAATTACTAGTGAAGATGACTTCCTATATTTTTATATTTTGCACATGATAAGATTATAAACCTATTGAGTACAGAAGTGGTTTCATTTTTGTTTTTGCATCCCAATATTCAGCATAATTCCAGGCACACCATAAATGCTTAGCAATGCTTTATGTTTGATAATTGAATCTTGGGTCTTAAACTTCTTGGGTTTAATCATACTAAATCTCCCTCCCATCCACATCTACTAATTGTCCAATAAAGTGAATCTGTTATACCAGGGAATAGGAGACAATGTATCATAGTAGAGATAGTACCTACAAGGGACTTGGGAATATCTGGGTTATTACTGGTTCTGCAAACTTGGATACAGCATTCAAAGTCTCAGTTCCCCAGATGATGTCAATATTATCAATTGTAGAACTACTGATGATAAAAGTAAGAGGAGTTTCCTTACAGCAGTTCCCTAGGTCAACTAAATCATAGTTGGAGTAAAAGAAAAAAAGGAAAAAATCCTCAAAAATAGAAATTGGGAATAGATCCATTACTGTCTATAGCCATGCTTTCTGCTTTAAGGTAATCACACAGATAGAGTTCAGACTTTTTTTTTTTAGATTTTTGCAAGGCAAATGGGGTTAAGTGGCTTGCCCAAGGCCACACAGCTAGGTAATTATTAAGTGTCTGGGACTGGATTTGAACCCAGGTACTCCTGACTCCAAGGCCGGTGCTTTATCCACTACTCTACCTAGCCACACCGAGTTCAGGCTTTTATCTGAACTTACATTCATAATTATAGAATAATTATAAGATATACTTCTGTTACTTTTCATTGTCAAGTATATGAACATCAGAGCAATGCAAGGTTCTATGTTTCCTTTATTTACTAGCATGTAAATAGAGAGGCTTCCATAAATTTTTCCAAGAATTCTATTTAGCAATTAGCATATATTTGCTAATTCTGTTGCTTTCCACCCAGGGATGTTGTTTAAGAAAATAAAACTATTGGGGCAGCTAGATGTCATGAAGCAGCTAGATGGTACACTGGATAGAGTACCAGCCTGGAATCAGGAGGACCTGAGTTCAAATTTGACCTCAGACATTTAATTACCTATCTGTGTGACCTTGGGCAAGTCACTTTAACCCCATTGTCTTAATTAAATAAAAAAAAGGAAAGATATCATTTTCTGATGAAGTTTGTACTACATTCATTTGTCTTATAGATTGGGGGGAATGGAAGGAAGTTTGAATATTATCTTCTTATTAGGGATGAGACTTACTTGTGAAGATAATTAATTTAAATTAAAAGGGCAAAAAGAGAAAGAGACCTTCCTGGGGAAAGAGAACATAGCCCAAATCCTTTTTTTTTGTTTAAACAAAAATGACTCGTGTTCAGTTAACTCAGAATTCACAGAGCATTCAGATTCAAGAGAATATACAAGAGTAAAGAAAAGAGATAACAGAAATTCAAAGTCAGGTAGATCAGCAGAGTTTGAGTCAGAGAAAACATAATATAATGTGGAGTAACAGTAAGGATTGATACTAGATTTTTGCAAATAATTTCTCTCAGGTTATATGTTTATGATGTCTGAGACAAAAATATGTCTTTTCTACTTCATTATATAAAAATTGCCATAACACAGGATAGTACTTCTCTTCTCAAAATATTTCCCAGAACATGAGACAATAGAATGATGGAAAAGTATGAGTGGAAGGCTTTTACCTACCAACTGACCTGAAGACATACACATTATGTCCTGATTTCTATAACCCCATTGTGGACCTGAAATACTGAAATATACTATTGCATAGAATTTTGAGCTTGAAATCAATAAGAAATGGGTTCAAATAATACTTTTGAATAGAATGTGAGAGTCGAAGCAACTCTTTTATGGAAAGATTAAAGATGATATCAAGGGATTTTATGAAGTGGAGTAGGAGGGTTGAGAGACTACAAAATGGATGGTATTTACTGAGAAAGAGATGTAGGAGATGTTAGAAGAGGTTTGAGGAGAGAAAGTTTAAGGAAAATAACAGAAAGAAACATATGTCCTTGGTCCTGTGATCATCAACATTTTTATCAGTTGGATAATATGATCTAAAGCATTTGGTTTAGAAATGTTACTTCATTTATGTGAGGAAATACCTTTGAAGAAACTACATCAATGTAGGCAATTCTTTACAAATGAACAATTTAAAAATATTTCCTGAGGCATGGAGACATAATTGTAAATCATAATAATAGGAATAATGCCAATAATCTTAATCACAACTAATATATAGATACATATAGTTTTTTAAGTTTTGCAAAGAATTTATATTTGTTATCTCATTTGATTTTCAAAATTATGCTGTAAGTTAGGAACTATATATTTTTATAATTTTATAGGTAAAGAAACTGAGACTAAGAAAATTTAAGTGACTTGCCTAGGGATGCACAGCTAGAATATGTGAGATGTAGCTGTCCTTCCAGGATCAACCTTTTCTTCATTGTATTAATCAGGGATGAAGAATCTTTTTTTCTGCCAAGGACCATTTGGATATTTGTAACATAATTTGCCTGCAATATTTTGATCATATTTAATTAATTCCATCCCTAAAATTTAGGTCCTAGATTTATTGAATTTTGAGTCCCGTTCATTGTTGCCATGGCAGTGCCAGACCAAAGGATTTTGCAGGTCTCAAACAGCCTGAAAGTTGGACATTACCTGCTCCTGTACTACATATTGAAATTATGTATGACCCAGATCGTTTGGGGTTAGCTATGAGCAGAATATAAAGAAGTCAACATTCAAAGACAATTAGATTTTCTGAAATGATATGAAAATTTACTTAGGATATATGTGAAGTCCTAGACTAGAGTAAAAAATATCTACTGTCCAGATATAGAATGGGGTGGGGCTATATGGTGATCTAGTCTTTCATGTCAAAAAGACTTTGAAAATTTAGTGGGTGGAAAATTCAGTATCAACCAACTTTGCAAAATTCATATAATTAGATATTTATACCTGGAAAAAACTTTATAAATCATAACTAGGCCTATATTTTATAGATGAGAGAACTGGGCTCAAAGATTCCTTTGGAGAGTGGTGGATGATGCCACAGGGTAATTTGACTGTGAACAGATTGTGGAGGACCTTGAAAATGAAGTTAAGATGGGTTGTTTCTTCCTTTTTTTTCCTTTAACCAATAAATAAATAAAGTTTTTAGACAGCACAATGTCTGTAGACAGCACAATGACCTGATGTGAGAGCAGTGTTTAAGAAGATTAATCTGACAATAGTGGACAGAAAGGATTGGAGTGCAGATGGACTTAAGACAGGGAGACCTGTCAAGAGGATGTTACAATAATGCAGGTGGGAAGCGATCCAGACCTGAACTAACTTGTTGACAATTTCAATACAAAGAAAAACATGGATGAGAAAAATGTTACAAAGATGGATTTATAGGATGTTAGCAAATTAGATATGAATAGTAAGACAATGAGAAGTGTCAAAGATAACATTACAACTTGAAATCTTAGTATGGTATTTTGAATTATGGTATACAAAACTATTAATTCCAGATTCGGACTACCAGTCACAATCAGAAGAATATCAAATTTCTGTGTTAAAAGATATGGCAAGATTAAATACAATTAAAGTTTATGAAAAACCAATGCAGTGATCACAACTTTTGAATAATGTTGACAATGCCACTGAATTCATTCCAATTTTCTTTTAAATGTACTATTAGCCACTTCGAAGGACAATCTTATTTTTACACAGGAGATATTCAATAAGCAAACATCTACAAACTCAAGGTTTCAAGATTTGACTTTTTAAGTTTTCAATAATTCTATCCTTGGCAGACAACACCTCAATTTTAAATCAAAAACTATTTGGCAAAGATGATTGTAGAAACATTATCTCTGGAAGTCTGTACTTTATTTAAACCTCAGAGACTTATTCTTTGGCAATGTACATACACCTTGTTAACCCCCAGAGGCTGAACCCCTGGCAATGTTAACTTAACCTAAGTTTTATAACTTTAGCCCAAGAGAATTTATTTTAAAATCTTGTGTAACTTCTCTATTGAACCTGCAGGTGGTGATAGAAGTGGGAGGAAAACTTGAACATTCTTCTGGCTGAAATTTTTCCTTTTTCTCCTGTGAGTTAGAAGAAAATGAGAAGATTACAAATAAATGAAAGTCGGGTTCATTTCTACAGGTTAGATTATCCATGGATGAATATTTGTAATGTTTAATTATGTGATACATATTTCTTTGTGGATTATGTGTCTTGGAATCTATAGTCAAAAATCAATGCCTATATATGAAATTCTAATACAAATTCTTTATTATAGCTAAATGAAAAAGGGAAACTGGGGAAAATATCCTGAATGAAACTACTTTGGTTATCCCTATAGTCTCTTCATATTTGTCTTCCATTCTGAGAGATGTTTTTACCTACTTATCTATCCATGTAGTCAATCATTGTTTCCTGCATTCCACAAGTACATTTCTAGTATGCTGGAAATATACAATATTGTGCAACTTTAGGAAATATGGAGATAAAGAAGACATGGTCTTTGCCTACAAGCAACCTAGATAGAGTTTAATAGAAGGGATAAAACACATATGTGTCTATCAAACCAGATAGAATTGATTAGTGACATAAAAGAAACACAGACCTTGCTCATAAAATCAAGGATTCATGAAGAAAGTATAATATGAGTTAAATCTATAGAGATAGACAGAAATGGATAAAACAGCATTACAGGAAGAAGTAGCATGAGCATAGGCATAGAAATGGGACAGAAATCTGAGTATGTAGGGAATTGATAAGTCTGAGGATGCAGGGAATTGATAAGTTTGGATATATAAATGAGGAATAATATTACAATTTTGGATTTGTAGAGACCTCAATCACTATCTAGTCCAAATGATATCTAAAATAAGAATCACTCCTGTAACATACATTTGTGTAAGGAATTATTATATAAAAATATAATTCCTCTTAATCATTTATACCATAAATTTCTCAATCTTTTACATTTTGAAAACTTTTAATATGTAAAAAATGCTTGTTTTGTTGTAATTGCAACTTCTACATAAATTGTCACTGTTTTCATTGGATGTTTAATACATATTCTTTAATTCTACATTTTAAAACACTTTAAACACATTGAGAATTTAGCATATTTTGATAAATAATCCATTTCCCAACCTTACTTTAATTATGGCCCATGCATTTTTAAAAATATATATTTTTATTCTGTTTTTCCTGGTTACAAGTAAGAACAAGTTTTAACATTCATTTTTAAAACTTTGAGTTCTGAATTCTCTCCCTTCTTCACACCCCACATCCTTTCTTTGAGAAAGCAAGTTATTTGATATAGGTTAAAAATATGTAGTCAGACAAAATATTTACTTAATAATCATATTGTTAAAATAAACATACATCCTCTTCCCCCCCCCCAAAAAAAGAAGCCTCAAGAAAAAAAAGTTTAAAAAAAGTATGCTTTAATCTATATTCTGATACCAACAGCTCTGCTTTGGAGGATGGATAATATTCTTTATCATAAATCCTTCAGAGTTTTCTTGGGTCACAGAATTGCTGAGAAAAGGTAAGTCATTCACAGCTGATCATCTATAATATTGCTGTTATTTTTGTATATAATTCATTTCCCATTGCAGCTGCTCATGTAACTCTTTCAAAGTTTTACTGAGAGTACCCTGTTCCTCATTTCTTAAAACAGAATAGCATTCCATCATAATCATATGACACAATTTTTTCAGCTATTCCCCAACTGAAGGGCTTCCCCCCAATTTCTGCTTCCTTGCCACTAGAAAAGAACTGCTTACCCTTATACATATAGGTCCTTTTTCCTATATTCCACCTCTTCTGGAATATAGAGACTTACATTGCTAGATCCAAGGTTAAACATGGTTTTATAGCTCTTTAGGCATAGTTTCAAATTTCTCTATAGAATTGTTGAATCATTTCACAAGTCTTGCAATAAAGTTTCACTACATCTCCTTCAATATTTGTCATTTTCTCTATCCTATTAGCCAATCCAATAGATATAAGGCAGTACCTCAGAATTGTTCTGATTTTCATTTATCCAATCAATAGTGAGTTAGGACATTTATTTAAAATTAAGTCATTGATAAATTCATCTGAAAATTATTCATATCTTTAGATCATTTATCAGGTACATGCTTTTTTATGGTATTTAAAATAGGTAAACTTCTATTATAAGGAAACCTTATAATATACACCTCATAAAAATCTCTTAAACTTTCATCTTATAAGATATGGTACAAAGTTTTATTGTAAA
Source organism: Macrotis lagotis (assembly GCF_037893015.1). Lineage (NCBI taxonomy): Eukaryota > Metazoa > Chordata > Mammalia > Peramelemorphia > Peramelidae > Macrotis > Macrotis lagotis. The sequence continues at coordinate 162,421,620 of NC_133664.1, read as the reverse complement.
ATATTCCAATGGAATTTAAGATTTTCCATAATTCCTGAATAATCCTTTCACATTATATCAATGTATTTATCAGAGCTCTTCATCCCCTCAATAGAGATAAGATTTTACATCTAAAAGTAGAAAACAACTCCCCAAAATTTTAATAGTGTGATGAAAATGCTTGAATCTTTTAAGCTCACATGAACTTCTCACAATATTTTTATTAAGAGAAAAATTCAATTTCACTAATAAATATCATCCGTTTCCATTCTTTTTTTTTTTTGGAGAGGTATATTTTCTTGGCCATTATAAAGCATTTTTCTTTACACAGTAACAGTTAGCAGCTGTTTTTTTTAACCTAATCTTCTCGATCTTCCAATTTCAAGAAGCTTTTGTCATGCTTTAGAGGAATCTGTTAACAACTCCTAAAGCTGCCAGGTCCTCCCTAAAGGTCTTTGCCTATTTTCTAAAGATTTATTATGCTGTTTACATCAACAATTTGTCAATTCTAAACCATATTTTTTTATTTTTACCATATTTTGCTTTATGATTGTATATAATTATTCTGTTTTATTATGAATTTGAATGATTTCTGAATCTATTGACTTTCCCACACCAAAAACTTTTGAGATATATATATATATATATATATATATATATATATATATAAAATGATACTTAAAGTTTCCTTTTAAGGTACCATAACATTTGCTTGATTTCTTTGATTAATAAAAATCCTTACAAGGCTTAGAATTCAAAACACAAAAATGGGCAATAAAATACTTTGTATGGCATGCAACCCAGCTCTCATTTAACAGAGATCTAAATAAAAGTAGGTAAAACAATTCAATCTTCTTTCATTTGGGCAAATACAAGCATTCTGAGTCAGCCTACTGTCAGTTGAAACATACACCAATGGCCATGAGTGTTCCAAAATAAAGTTAGATGATAAGTATTACCTTTCCAAAGAAATTCTACATACCCACAAACCATTTCACAGAAAAGGGGCCATTTTGCCTTGACTGCTAAGAAAGGGAAGCCTACCACCTCCTAAAGAATTAGAGTAAGTAGTTCATTCTTCCATTTACATTCTAGAGATGAGTCTTTATCTTATACCAAATAATTTGCCGAAATCTTAAGACTTTTACCATCCACCTCACCCACCTTGTCTGTGTGGTTGGTGCTACAATGAAGAGAGTAATGAACTTGGAGTAAGGTAGATCTGAGTTTAAATCTGGCTTTAGGCCCTTGCTAGTTGTGTGACCTCAGCAAGTCATCGGAGGTCTATCTGCCTCAATTTCTTCAAATGTAAAGTGGAGACAATAATGATTAACATCTACATCATATAGTTGTTTTGAAGATAAAATGAGAAAATACTTATAATGCCCTTTGCAATCTTAAAGTGCTAAATAAATGCTAGTTGTGGTTTTTGTTGCTATGCTGTGGAGATAGAATGAGTAAAGGAAGTAAGAGAAATGAGGGACAGAAGAAAGATACATAAACAGAAAAACAAAGACACACATTGTCAAACCACCATGCCATGCAAATTTGGAGAACAACAAGTCAAAAGAGAATTTTCCAAAGTTATTTTAATTAGTGGAACCCTAATATTTGGAACTTTGGCTCTAGGAATATATATGTATATATAAAACATTGGATATAATATATATATGTATGTATATTTAGCTTATGATCTTTCAAGATCTTTTTTCCATTTTCCTCCTTTATTTAGTACATACTTTTTCTTTTCCTTGTGTTATGGTTTTCAAGAGGTCAGTCAATTTCAATATTGTAGGAAATATTATGCATTCATTTCCCAGAGTGACAGTCCTTTACATGCTGGGAATTTCTGACATAAAGATTAGACTATTGTCTTCATAATAAAAATTGTTGAAGTTGAATCTCAGAAGACACAGAATCAATATTAAAATAATCACAAGGGACTGAAAACCACCAAGAGGTCATAATTTTAAATAAGTTGTTTCATGTGTTTTCCACCCTCCCCAGAAAATGTAGTCCTCTAAATATTGCAATGTTGCCTATTTTTTGAACTGTACAAGTTTTACTTAAACTAGTTCACTATGGGCTTTAAAAGTTTTTGAATATCTGAGATGTGAGCTTAATAAGAGCATTCATTTTTGAAAGCAGGTTTCTGATATACAGGTAAAAAGTCATGGTGCTAAAACTTTTGCTTGTAGAGACTATCAATTCCTTTCATACCAGCACACTTTAAAATACATGGGACAATTTCTTGATTACATAATGTTGTCTGACAGATTTTTTATGGTCATAAGGTCCCCAAATCGATAAAATGAATGTACTGAGACTTCTTTCAGTGGGAGTAGATTATAATATTGGTCTACAGAGTCTACAGTTTTTAGATTTAAATCCTATTCCTAAAACTTGATAGGTTTGACTCTAGAAAAGTCATTTAACCTCTCTATATCCTAGACAACTCTTCAAGATTGTAAGCATATTACAAAACAGGCATCAAATTGTAATAGTTGTGTGTCTCCATATGGGAAATTTTCCATAACGTGAATTCTTTAAAAAATAGTTCTCCCCCTTGGCCTCTCTCCTCCGAACCCCGGGGAGCCAGCCCCGACCAGAAATTCAGCATGTCGATTTTGAAGATCATTGCAAGAGAGATCTTTGACTCTCATGGAAACCCCACCGTTGAAGTTGATCTCTACACTTCAAAAGGTCTCTTCAGAGTTGCTGTGCCCAGTGGGGCTTCTACTGGCATTCATGAAGCCCTGGAGCTCTGAGACAATGATAAGACCCGATATATGGGGAAAGGTGTCTCAAAAGCAGTTGAGCACATCAATAAAACTATTGCCCTGACCCTGATTAGCAAGAAACTGAATGTTGTGGAGCAGGAGAAGATTGACAAATTGATGATAGAGATGGATGGTTCTGAGAATAAATCTAAATTTGGAGCAAATGCTATATTGGTAATGTCTCTGGCTGTTTGTAAGGCTGGAACTGCAGAGAAAGGTGTCTCATTGTTCCACCATATTGCTGATCTTGCAGGCAATGAAGAAGTCATCCTGCCAGTTCCAGCCTTCAATGTGATCAATGGTGGCTCCCATGCTGGTAACAAGCTAGCAATGCAAGAGTTCATGATCCTCCCTGTTGGAGCATCAAACTTCAAGGAGGCCATGTTCATTGGAACTGAGGTCTACCACAACCTGAAGTATGTGATTAAGAAGCAATATGGACAGGATGCCACCAATGTAGGAGATGAAGGTGCCTTTGCTCCTAACATCCTGGAGAATAAAGAAGCTCTCGAGCTGCTGAAGGAAGCGATTCGCAAGGCTGGCTATACTGACAAGGTTGTAATTGGCATGGATGTTGCTGCCTCTGAATTCTTCCGGTCTGGGAAATATGACTTGGACTTCAAGTCTACTGATCATCCCAGCAGATACATCTCACCTGCTGAGCTTGGGGACCTTTACAAGAGCTTCATCCAGGACTATCCAGTGGTGTCTATCGAAGATCCCTTTGACCAGGATGATTAGGAATCTTGGAAGAATTTTACTGAAACTGCAGGCATCCAGGTTGTAGGGGATGATCTCACAGTGACCAATCCCAAGCACATTGAAAAGGCTGTGAATGAGAAAGCTTGCAATTGCCTCCTGCTCAAAGTGAACCAGATTGGCTCCGTGACCAAATCTCTCCAGGCGTGCAAGCTGGCCCAGTCCAATGGGTGGGGAATAATGGTTTCCCATTGTTCTGGAGAGACTGAAGATACCTTCATTACAGACCTGGCGGTGGGTCTCTGCACTGGGCAGATCAAGACTGGGGCTCCCTGCTGATCTGAGTGTTTGGCCAAGTATAACCATATTCTCAGAATTGAGGAAGAACTGGGCAGCAAGGCTAAATTTGCTGGAAGGAACTTCAGAAACCCTCTGGCCAAGTTAGCTCCATGACCATGAAGCCTCATAGCTAGTAGGTGACAGTCACCTCAGTAGAAGCCCTCCAAGGAATGGGCAGCACCAAGTAGTAGACCAGTTTTGTTTGGGTTTGGGGGCTCAGCGCTACATAACTCCACCCCGCTCTCTTCCACCTTTCTATGTTCTTACTGCTTCTTCTAGTACCTGATCATTTGGTCCTTTTTTGGAAGACCTCATCTTGTGACTGGGTAGAATAATCTGTTCTCACCCCACCCCCAGTGTTGATGTGCAGAGTCATATACTTGTCATGCAGCCACCCAACAAGCCCATGGGTCAGATCTTTTAGTGGCTTCTATGTGCAGAATAAAAGTATTCAGTAATCCAAAACAAAATAGTCCTCTTATTTTTTGCCATAGTGACAGAAATCCTACTATTAAGATTCATTCACTAATCAGGAATGTTTATAGAAGAGATTTCCAGTTAAAATACAGACTTCTGAAGGACTAACATAGAGATAACCTTTAATAAATTCTCCAGAATGCTTTGCTACACAGGAAATTTTACCACAGGACACTTGACATAATAGATGAAAAGGCATGGATGTTTTGGTCATGCTAAGAAGGAAGGGTGAATTTGTAATATGGAGATACCCTAGGTGGTGAAAATATTTAATTTTTCCCTATTAGGTTTGACTCATTTGTTTATGTAACTGTATGATTCTCTTTCAGGGATAAAAAAATCCTAGAAATGAAGTTTTGTTGCTAGGTAATATTTACAAAGCACAGAATAATATAAATTGTATCTTTTAATAGACCAAGTGCTTTTAGATAAGAGAATCCTCTGCTCATATCAACATCCACAAGTTGATATAAATCAAAGTAATAACATAAACTGATAGACCCCAAAACTATGAAAGCTGTGAGTACTGGGACAGAGGCAAAGAGAATTTGGTTATGTTATTCCAGTAATCATTAAAATATATCCGGAAATCAACTGGTGTCAGGTGTTGGCTCTTTGAGGCTTAAGAAACTAGTCAAGTGAGAGATGAAGATGGGAGCTTGGATGGTGAACTGGTACTTGTGACCAGTAAGAAGACTAAATGAGTGGAACTAGGATACTGACTACTACAGTGACAGAGGAAGAAGAATATATATATGGTAGTACCTTGATGATTCAGTCAGGAATGTAGTACCTCATTATAGCAAAGAGAACCTTGCAAGACACCACCGCTCATTGTGATTTGGGCTCAAAGTGTCACCATCCAGGTGACTCCCCTTCCATTTTCCCTTTGGGAAAAAGTTAATGAAAGCCATTCTAGGACTGATATGAGTTCTTTAAATAACAGAATCTCTTGAAATTTTTCAAATACCAGCAGATCTACCAACATCAAACATCATTTTCCCCCTTTCCTCTGGAAGCAAAAAGTGAAACTGGCATTTGGAGACAAAGTTACCTGGTCTTTAGGAAATGATCTTGAATATTGTCTCAAAACAAGCTTACATACCCAAAGTGTATACATCAAATTGTCCTTGAAAGACTGAACCAGTACATTGAAGTGGAATTTTTAAAAATGTTTAGACATCATAGGACTTAGAAATCTGTGACTTCCATACTGAGTATCAGTCAAGAATAAAGGACCCCATTGGAGCACCTAAACAAATTCAGACATCTGAAAATCATTTGAGCTCAAAGCAGCCAGGCTCCATATAAATTCTGCAGCATAGATGGAATAATAAGTTTCAAGATTGCCTAGCAGGGCATCCTGCCCCTGTCAACTTGATAAGTCTGATGGATATTGAGTATCCAGCTGGACAAAAGATTAAAATATACATGGATAAGTCAAGGCTGTGACTGAAAGCATGGGAAAAGGGAAGGGAAATTTGAAAGAAAGATGACTACTCTTAGAGGGTCTCCTGATGAGGGGATGGATTCAATAAATAGAGTGTGTTACAGTGATTGAAGGATGGAGAAGGATGTTAAATGTGTGAAGAATGATCAAGAGAGTCATTCAAGAGAGAATGAACCAAAGGGAGGATGGAGAAGTATGGAACTGACCTGGTCCTTTATACATTGATCTGTACCCTGATCTTAGAGAGGATGGATAAGGTAGTGAGCTGGGTTTTAGTGACTCTTTAACACAGCACAAATACCAACATGAAAAGGGAAATGATAAGAGGTTATTTATCATTTTTGTCTCATATCATACTTCATTGAATCATGTTTTCTGAACTCCTTCTGGTTCTTTTTTTATGGAAAAAAATATCTTAGTGGGGAACAGATGGATCTAGGGAGATAGGACATGCCTGAATGAATACAATGCTCTAAGTGTGAATAAAATGCTTCATTCAAAGAAACTCCAGTGCTGAGAATAGCTAAGGCTCAATGAAATTAACATATTTTAAAACTTGCATGAACACTGTGATAATATAAATCTTTCATGAGTGAAATGAATGCCAATTAATGAGGAAAAATACATCTACAAAGCTGTTTCCTCCAATTCTGGATTGAAGTCACTTTTTTTATTCAATGTGTCATATTGAATGAAAGTTGCAGAAACTGGTTTCAAATTCTAGCTTGTTATTTAACATCTATGTGATCTTGTTCAACTTATTTAAATCCTCTCAATATCTTTCCTTAAAAATGAGACTAGAGACCATCTAAATATCCAACTGGATCTGTGAACTCAAATGATATGAATATTCCTTTTACCAGTGTAAATTGTAATTAATCACATCCTGTGTGATTCTGGTACAAGTCATTCTATCAATTCTTCATAGGGACATTCACCCAATATACAAAGGAATTTCATTATCTATTATGCTACAGAAAAACTACAAATGGAAAATATGGTCTGTTCCAAAAGTATTGCTCACTCTGACCACATGACCAGTTCATATTCATTTTTAAGGCTCCTTATGACATATATTAATTATACATATAATTAAAGTATATACTAATTTTCAGTTAGATAGTAGTGAAAATAAAGGTGCATGCTTCCTATCAGAATTAATGAATCCCTTAAAAACTGTTCACATATGTGGACCTTAGTCTAAGAATCCCTGAGGAAGTAAAAAAAAAGAAGATTGAAAAAACAGAATAGACAAATTATGTAGGAATGAAACTATGTTAAAATGATATAATTTATGGGGCACTGATAGAATAATTCTCACATTTCTGAAAGGGAACATGACATCCAAGATATGTAAGAAAATAATCACTTCACAAAGATCATTATGTTAGTTATCTCTCAGTATGTTTCTATTTGCAAAAGAAAGGGAAGGGAAATAAACATTAATCAAACATCAATTAAGGTGTCAGATATTGTGCTGGGTGCTTTACACATATTAACTCATTTGATTCTCACAGCACTTTGAAGAGGAAGGTCTTATCATTACACCTATTTTATGTGAGGAAACTGAGGCAGATGGAAATTAAGTGACTTGGCAAAGGTCATAAAACAAGTATATGAGGTTGCATTTGAATTCAGGTTTTCTTGACACCAAATCCAATGCTCCATCCTCAGGACTATCAAACTGCCATGTATTCTTCTAATATTACCTGAAATTAAAATGTTTTCATGTGTTGCCTTGATTAAATGTGTATCTTTAAGGTAGGCTTATGCCCCATATGATTTACTGGATTAAAGATGATAACAATTTTTTCTATTCAATATTTACTTTTCTAAGCCAAATGCTTATTAAAACTAATTTCTGTTATTAAATAAGTAACTATTTAAAAAAGAAAAAAGAAAACAAGTCCCTCATTTACTAATTATCAATTACTCTGAATGTCTGCTTAATCATAATTTAGTTTTTACTCTGATTTGAGAATTAAAATATTCTAAAACTTCCTTGAAGTAAGGCATGCCATTATGGCAGATACTTTCCATGATGTCCCTCGGACATGGGCTCAAATCTTTGTCACGAATTCTATTTATGTTAATTCAGAGAAAAACTTGACATTACCTTTTGCTCTTTGCTCAAATCTTCTTTGATTCAGTACTAAAACATTTTAGACTTGTTCATGATTTGGAAATGATTTCAGTCATTTGGAATTACAGATTCCTGTAGATTCTTTCACACATGAGGCCTGAGTTATCTTTATGACTTCATTCTGTTCAATCCCAAGAAAAGTCTTAGTTATTCTTTTTTTACAGTTCCTATTGAATCATAGATTTTATATTTCTTTTTTCATAAGCAATAGCTAAAGATGACATATTATTACATATATGCCATGTGTTTTCCAGGATGATATCATCATTATGGTCTTTGACAAAATAGAAGAGACTGCCACAACCTTACCTTATAGTATAAAAATAACATACTTACAAAGCATTTTAATATACTATTTTATTTGAATCTTCCAATAAATAAGTAAGAACAAATCAGTTCTGTCACAATCTTACCAATAAGGAAATTAAAGCTCTGAAAGGGTAAGTGAATTGCTCTGTCACACAGTTAGGGAGCAGAGAGTCAAACCCAGGTCTTTCTTCCTTAGTCCAGTATTTGTTACTCTATATAATGCCACTTCTGAAATCAGGTAGAAATTCCTCTTAGCTATCCATTTTCTCTCTCCAGAACAAAGTTTCTTTAGGTACAGTTGAACGAAACACAATTTTTCATCAATTTAATTGTGTAGTTTCACCATATAGGTTAAGATCAATAATGGTGTAAATTCATTTATCCTGATGAAAATGAAAGGTACAAGTGGCATGACTTCATAACCAGAAAATAAAAATATCTAGAAATAAGTGAGCAAGCATTGCCATGAATAATTATATTCCTTTTGGCAAAGGTCCTTATAATTTTGAACATGTACCAAAAAGTATCAAGGCTGTATAGTGAATAGAGTGCTAGGCATGAAGAAAGGAAGATTCAACTTTCTGAATTCAAATCCAGTTATGTTACCCTGGACAATTCACTTAATTATATTTGTCTTAATTTGCTTCTAGGTAAAATTAACTGGATAAAGAAATGGTAAGGCACTCCAGTATCTTTACCAAGAAAAGTCCAATGGATCATGAAAAGTTGTACACTACTGATAGTGACTAAACAACAACACTGAAAAACATCTTGAATAATACCAGCAAAGCTATGAAATTGGATCTAAAAATTATTCAAGGTCATGGAATACAACTTTCATTTTAAAGATGAAGAGACAAAGGATCTGTGAAATGAAATTACTTGCCTATCGGTACTTAAAAAGTCAGAACTGTAAAATCATTTTTATGACTTCAAATTCAGTATTCATTTAATTATTCATTTCATTCCCTTGTTCTGTTACATTTAAAAAAATAACTTCTTTATCTTGGAATTACAAACTCAGTTGTCTTCTACTTCATGTATAATTCTCAAAAAATAATTTTTCCTAAATGACTGTGTAAAAGTTAAAACTGAAATCTCTAAAGTTTAGATTATCAATGCCCTTACTTTATAGATGAGAGACCTATCATATTCAATGTAAGATTTATGAGAGGAGAAACTGTTTCTTTTTTCTTGCTATTTCCAATGCCTATCATGGCTTCTGGCATATACTGGGGGCTTAATAAGTTATTATTTTGTTGAATTAAATAAATCATCTACAATTTATAACTAATTAATGGTAGAACTTGAAATAGTTTGAAATCTAATTTCTAGTACTTTATTCTTTTCATTACACTTCATATACATTATATTTTCTATTCTGCAACTACAATAGGTTACCTAATCCCTTCTCCTTCCCAGGTCTTTTACTGGTGGCAGTTACTGGAATTATAAATTACAATGGAATTCAAGTTGTTCTCATTATCATCAAAAACATACTGGATTTGTCTTTGCACCTTTAATCATCTTATTTTGGCATTGTGGCCTAAATGGTTAGCCAAAATTAGTTCATAACAAAAACAGGTTCTGAGGATCAGACAAGTTGAAAGTAGGTAATTTTATTTCTTTTAAAATGAGATCAGGACCTACAACACATAGTAATTTGAAAACAAATAGCCTTACTTACCAAAATTTATATGTTTGTGCATGTATATGTATTTATAGATAGATTGATATAATTTTTTCCTTTAAATCTCTCTGAATGAATGGACATCTTCATTTTAAACTATAATAACAAATCATCATTTCTTTTAAAATTGCACTAATTACTGAAGCAGAATAGCAGAAAAGAACATCAAGAAACCAGTTTGCCTAATTAAGATTCGACTTTAATTAGGTGTCTAGCAATATCATCTCCCTAACACATTTTATGTAGATAACTAAAAAAGGATGTTTTGGGCTAGTACTTTTGAATACTCTTGCCTTGGTTTAGATACAGCCTCATAGTCAACTGGAAGGTATGAAGGATACAACTTTTTTCTTGGATGGGATTCAAAAGTCAGGAACTTTGGCAGCTAGAGCTACATTCTAATGAGACCATTTGATTTACAGGGGAAACTGCTCACAGTGTTTCCAATCAGTAAGATATTTTGGAAATCTGAATAAAAAATAGATTGAGAGAAAGGAGAAAGGATTTGATTGTACAACTGAATTCATGGAATCTTGTTTTTCTTATAGCAATTAAATTATTATGAAGAATAAAGTATGGCTTCAAGAAATGTATGTGAATGTGTTTCTATATATAATTGTTTCATAGAAAAACAGTTTTTAAAACTTTTCATTAATTAAGATATATAATGAAGTAATGGTCATATGAAAAGGAATATTTTTCCTTTAGAAGTTTTTGAGTAAAAAAGAAATGTATTTTCATGTAAAGTTATGAGTTGAATTTTTGTTTTTTAAATAAAACTGATCATTGCACTCAAGAAAACAAACAATAAGAAAATTAAAAAGCAGGGTGAGCAAAGGAATACATGACCATTCAATGAACTACAAATTGAATTTGCATGGTATTCTAGTCTACAACTAGCTATCAGCATTTCTTTTAATTTTATGGATATTCTTTGAATTTCTAGTTTTCCTTAGAAATCTTTAGAATATCTAAAGATTTGAAGAAAATCTCTTGTTCACAGACACTAAGTGGAATTCAAGTTGTTCTCATTATCATCAAAAATATATTGAATTTTTCTTTAGAAACATTAATCACTTTATTTTGACATTGTAGACTAAATGGTTAGCCAAAATTAATTCTTAACAGAACAGGTTCTCTCTAAGGACCAGATTTAATTTGAAAGAAGATATTTTATTTTCCTTTAAAATTAGAAGGTCAGGAAAATTAAATAGTGCTTTAAGAGTGGTATCTTTGCCCCAAAACATTTTATCAGAGTGGTCTATGAATTTTAAAAGTTACTTCACTTTACTTTGTGCAAGTCATGACTACAGAAAATTTATCTGGATTGAAAAACTAATAAAGGTGGATTGATCCAGACTGAAATGATTATGATAAATGCCTCATATATACATGAGATTCTCACTTGATGACATCCAACATGTGGAAAATTCAAATGCCTATGTGTTTAGCCATATGTATGCATGCTTATCTTATGTATGTATTAGAATATATAAACTCAGTGGAGTAGAATTTTAAGAAAAGGATAACATATTTCCCATTTTCCTAAAATCCAAAAGCAACTCAAAAAGATCCAGTTTGTATTAATGAAATTATATTAGAGGAAACTATTTTTGCCTTGTGACTTAATAAAGAGAAATATATAAGTATATATGCAAGCTTCATTTATAGATATACAAATTTATATATATAGAGAGATATTTGCATTTGTATATCTAAATATATATATATATATATGACATTTATTATCAGAGAGTCATTGAACACTCATTAATTATGTTGTCATATTTCTCAAGGAAAACATCATCATCCACAAGGAAATCCTCACTGTCTAGAACCTGAGTTAAGATTTCCTTGTAGCAAATACCTCTGGAGACTGTGCATCTCCCTGTTATATGCCTCATCTAATGTTTATTATCAGAGAGTAATTTATAGTTATTTTTGTTCTTTTATGTTCAAAGGAATTCTAAATGCCCCTAAGGTATTTTCTCTACCAAATAAAACTCATATTTTTCTCATAATATAATAGGAACAATAGAATTTTAAATTCTTTCTTTTATTTAATTATGATTTAGAAAAGATGTACTCTGTTCTTGAATATTCTCTGTCAAAGTCTGCTAACCTTCTTGTAATATCTACATCTTGTATGTCCTTGATTTGTGGATGAATGATTCTTTTAAGGATTTTTTTCTTGTAGAAGGGAAATTAAACATATACATTAGTGATTATTTATGTTCTCTTATTAAAGTTTTTACTTCCAATAAGGTATACAATTTTTTCCACAACTTCCCCTTCTTCAGAACCTTGGTACATTGGTCCCTCAATGCCTTCACAATTATATCTCCTCAAGAGATCCTTAAATGTGCTTGGTCTAACCAGGCTGCTTTCCTAATCTTTGTGTCTTTTCTACTTTCCCTATGAGCAAATCTGAGTCTGTGATGTCAGGGTACAAATATGGTAGTTCTCTAATTCATAAAGAAAACTGCTTACTAAAATGTTGCTTTTTTTTTTACAAAATAATTCTTCTTTTCATCATTTGTGTCACTTCCTTTTTAATCTTTTAAGACTGGGCCTGTACAAACTTTCTGTAATTGGATTGCCTCGGTTTTTTTAAACTGATTTTACTCTGTACTACCTTTTTCTGCTTCAGAAAATATCACTTCTTATAGAAGTCTGTCATCACTATAAGATTTTATAAATAGTTTTATAATCTAATCCAATCTTTCCTTGGCTTTTCATCTCTCTAATTTTCAAGTAAATTAGGTGGATTCCCACTAAACTACTTTTGAGCTTCTTCAGTCTCCTAGTTGTGGCACTTCATTAACATTGTTTGAATTTCTGAATTAAGTACTCATTTCTTTTGTCAATTCCCATTTTAATTACTTATTTTAATTATTCGATGTTAATTTATTTCAAGGATTTGTATGTCATATGTTTTTCATTAATTTTAATTATTTTCACTTTTTTAAACCAATTATGACCTTAATCATAATGATTTAAAGGTCTTTTTGTACACTGAAATGCATATATATATATATATATATTTACCTACAGATATAGACATACTATATTCTGTACTACACACATTTTTGATATATTAAATATTTTTCTGTGTGCTAGAAAAAAACAAATAATTTAAGGGTATGAGGAGGAACAGGAAAACCTCTTACAGGAAATGGTACTTGGGATGAACTTTAAAGGAAGTATTATGGATTATCCAAGTCTGGAAAGCATCCAGGAATGAGGTATCATCTATGATGAAGTATGGAAGTAAAAGAGATAGATTGCTATATACTGGGAAGTTTAAGAAGGCTAATTTGTTTTGAACATAGAATATGTGAGAGATTGTAATATGGCATAATAGAAAGTTATGTTGGCGCCAGATTATGAAAGATTTTGAATAATGCAGTAAGGTAATGGTGACAATAGGGAGCCAATGGAATTTTTTGGCTGGGAATGACATGGATAGATATATCCTTTAAGCTTATCAATTTGATACCTATAAGAAGTATCAATGGGAAAGAAAAGAGTCTTGAGAGAGACTTATGAAGTTACTGCAACACACTACATGAGAGGGGATAAAGATATGAGGTAGGGTAATTGGCATATGTGTGGAAGGAAGGGGACAGATGTGAAAAGTATTGAGAAGGCAAAATTGAAAAGTTTACAAAATGGAGAAGTGGTGAGAGGGAAAATGCAGAGTGAAGGATGACTCAGTTTGCTAACTTTGGCAAATGGAAAAAAATGGTGTTTTCCTCAATAGAAAGAAGAATGGTAATAATATACATTTTCACAGATCTCACATTTGCCTAAAATTTATATATCACAAAGAAACTAACTGAATAGTGAGAATTTCAAATCAGGTTGACTTTAGAAAATAAGCGTGGTATGAAGTATATTTTGAGATTCATTCATTCACAGTACAAAAGGAAGTTCTTACTCAGCATACAAGCAGACTTCTTGGGCAGTCTGATAGTGGTATTGCTTTTTGACAATTCAATAATAACAAGTTATTGAAGCTTGCATAACTTTTGAGCATCTTTCCAATTAAACCAAATAGACAACCTTCTAGTCTGTCTTAGACACAAAATCATGACTTTCCATTATAAGACATTCTGTCACATAGAAATTTGTGAATTCAAGTTTATATCCCCAGTAAAGAAAGAATTCAGTTTTATTGTATATCAATTACTGATAAATGACATTCTAAGAATAGAAGAGCATGAAAGAATCATAGAGGTCATACTTTTACAAGTTAACTTCCAGTTCAGACATAAAATAACACATAACCATTTAATTACAGAGCTAGGACTAAAACCCAGATTTTCTGACTCAGTTGAAAGTCCTTTCCACTTTGCCCAAGCATGCAGCTGAATATGAATGTAAGTGGTTTGAATTTTCTCTACTTTTTTAAAATGAAATTTTCCTAAAAAGTTAATGGAATTGATTTTAATTTATAATATTAATATTCTTACTTAAACACTAATTTAAATTGTTGATTCTTGTGAAAACTATTTAATTTCTGAAAGATGAATTTGCTGTTCTTTCTTCCAAAAAACAAGTTCATGAAACTGTTCTTCAAGGAAATAAAAGCTTTTGTTTGCTCAATCTCCACCTAAAAGATTAGACAAGGTATAAGTGAGAGTTATTAGGATCACATAATAAAAATACCAAATTAGATAAGGAAGATTTGGTTGCTAGTAAAGTTTAACAAAATTATAACCTGTCACATAAGCATTTTTTTATTTTGCAATTGAGTCCCAAAACTCAAGGTTATGAAATATGAAAAATAACAACTGCTGAAAATATATTGTTTTCTAACCTAATTCACTACTGAAGCATATTAGAATGAATATAAAGGGGCGGCTAGGTGGCACAGTGGATAAAGCACCAGCCCTGGAGTCAGGAGTATCTGGGTTCAAATCCAGTCTCAGATACTTAACAATTACCTAGCTGTGTGGCCTTGGGCAAGCCACTTAACCCCATTTGCCTCGCAAAAAACCCCATAAAAATAGAATGGATATAAAGTTAAAATGAAAACCTGAAGGAATTTTTTTTATTTTAAAAGAAAATTTCAATTACAAAAGAAGTTTTGTGAGATTGGTAAAAACAATGTCCTTTCTGGTATAGCTAACATAAAGTTGAAATGTACTTTTAATAACCTTCTAATGATCATATTAACATTTTAAATGAGGAAAATTGTAAAATTCATTACATCAAATACACTTTTATTTTATCTAACTATGGACTGATATGGCAGACAGGGTAGATATGTGTTCATTCTCTAGGGTTGATCCTTGTTACAGGATTGATAGAATCAAAGATCTAAGAGTTTATAATCTATTTCCTACCTAGACCAATTGGCCCCTCCCTGGCCAACCCAATGTCCTTCACTCTTTAGTGCCACAAGTTTGATGAAACTTTGGTGCATATACCTAATCAGCTAAGGTCCCTGTAGCTTGCAAATCCTGAGCCTAAGAAATGTGCAAACCTGAGCTTCCCAGGTAGCTGGGATTACCCTATCTCTTGCAGACTTGATACCTGCTTATCTTATTTTCAACTTCTATTAAATAATGGATTTCATCTAGATGACCTCTTGAGCCATCCAATTCTAAATCTATGATCATTAATTATTAAATAAATATATGCATTGAGATGTTTGTTATGGAACAGACATTATAACCCAGAATTTTATCACATGGAATGGAAAAACAGTTATTTGGCATGTGTTCCAATCACTTTATGAGTTAAGGATATAAACAGAAAAGTAAGAAGATAGTCTCTTTTGTCTCAGAAATAAGATAGTAATGGGAGGTGGATGGTTACAATTTTAAAAAGGTCTGAGTATCAGCATGGAGTGCAATTTGTTTATTCCTAATAGAACACAATCAAATCCAGCTGAAAATAGAAACTAAGTGTTACTTAGTTATAATTACATCTGGTTTGTATCATTTCTCTGATGATTCAACAAGTGTTTAATAATGTCCTACTGCTTGCCCTGAACTATATTAGATGTGGATGTTACAAAAACAATTAACAAAATAACTTGCTATTTTCAAGGAGTCTACTCTATCCTTGGGGAAGAGGGAGAGAAAAACAATATATGCCAAGAAATTATGTATAACATATAGGCAAAGTATTGATGAGGGTTTAATAGCGACCAAAGGGAATCATGCAGGATTGAGATACAGGGAATGAGAGAGTGATTTTCAGATATGGGTGCTAGCCTATGCAGATGTATGAGAACTAGAGATAAAATGTGAACAGATAATAAGACCGTTAGAGTTAAAAAAATCAATCAAAATAGGGTGGAAAAAGCAAGTCTTTGCTAGGTGATGATATATGGTGGATATGAGTTCCTCAATTTTGTGGTTTAGCATTAACCAAACTATGTCTTTTGTTTCAATAGCTTTGTGTGTGTATAGAGGAGGCACTGGAAGGAGGCAAGGAAATAGTCATTAAAAGTCAAAATCAGATAGAAAAATAGCACTATAGCATCCTTTGAGAATTATAGCATCCTTTGAGCTTCTCTTAGAAGAAAGGGCTATTCTCAGTCAGATGACCCATTTAACAGATGAGAAAACTGAGGTTCAAAGAGGTTAAGTTATTTGTCGGTGGTTTTAGCAAGTGTCAAAATTTAGCAAGTGTCAAAAGTTGGATTCAAACTAGGTCTCTCTTAACTCTAGTCCAGTATAATTTTAATCGCTTCTCATGAAGCATTTGACTTTTTTAAAGGAATACCCTACTCTGCAGCATTGCTAGGACATCAAATCAGATAAGATAAATGAAAATTTCTGCTCAATCCCATAGGTTCTCATTGCTTGCACACTCCTAAGAAGCAAGAAGCCATGGATTTCTGGGACCAAAATATACTACTAATAAAGGGAGATTTTCTTTTCCCATCCTTACTGCCAATTTCATGATGGGAGGTTTGGCACATTTGCCAGGTCCAAAAGGCATTCAAACCCAATCTTCATGGAGATGGAAATCTTCATTGTTGCTATTCCAAAAATTCATGCTTGCAATGTTCATGGTATGTTCTGTAAATACTTCCCAAAGAAATAAATGTTTATAACTCTGCTACTGGAAACTGATATTCTGGGTTTTTTTTTCTTTTAGTAAATGCAGAAACTTCCTTGACTAACTTCCTACAGTAGGACAAGTATTTGCATTTGACAGGCCTGCCTGTAGACACAGCTGAGCTGACCTTTTAGGCTCTTTTAGTTTTTTTCCTATATATGATACATCAACAGCTGCTCTCCTAAAGGGAGGAACAACTTTAGTTTCATATTAGGCCAGAACACTTTTCAAAGAATTTGTCAAGTATTTTTCCAGTTCAGTATTTCTTTAAATCTCTTCATTTTTGCAGGAAAAAAATCTATTCCACATGTTTCTGATTCATTTGCCCTTTCCTCATCCTTCCCCATTCCCCACTCCACCCAGGGAGAAACTAATATTCAAAATAACTTGCAGCACACTCTTCATATTATTTGCTAAAGTCAAATCCTGATCGGCAAACATTTCCAGTGAATGCTAAGTTTGGCAATAAGACATTGTCTTTTACTTTTTGATTTGTATTTAACTGCTGAATTCAAATAAAAAGATACTACTGTACATATAGTATTTCTTGTATCTTAAACCTCTCTTTTTAACTTTGCTACTTTGTGAACAAATCTGTAAGAAAATCCTAAAAGAAAAAAAATAAGAGTGTTTGTCAGGGTTATTTTCAATAAAACCATAAATTAGAATAGACAGAAGTAATATTGATGAGACTTGAGTAGTACTTTAATTATTTAATGAAAATCCATGACAAATGATGTTGAAAAATCTGAAAGTCATAGCTTATGCAATGACCTCACATCTTTCATTCCAGGGCATTAGAGATGAAGTTTGTAACCTAAAGAAATTCTAGGGAAAGAGAGAGAATAGCAATCTTCTTTGGTTTCTAGTACATTAGGTGCTGTTTTTGTAAGCTCTTTAAAACAGAGAAATTAACTGAAGATTGGGTATGTGGGCTTTGGTTCTAACACAATCCTTCACAGTCAATATGTGGGGACTGGGGTTTGGATATTTAAAAGGATCTTTATATGATCACAATCAGTGAATGGGTTTTTGAGAGCCCTTGTTGTCCAAGCCTTGCAGATAAGGGGAAAAAAACAACAAAAAACAATCCCAGAAATATTAAGTGACATGTCCAGGGTCACATAGGTAGAAAATGGAAGAGACTGGGGTTAAAACTAGGGTTCACTGACCCTAAATCACAGTGCTCTGCACTTTAGTAGTGAATACAGGGATCAAATGATTAGAGACAAGTTTCTAGTTACAGCATGGTGTTTTATTTTGTTTGTTTTTCCTGGTGGACCATGCATAGCTTCTTGTGGAAAATAAATCCCTGAGGTCATGTTTATCTTTCCTGTATGTGTGTGGGACACACTACTAAGTGAATACAAGTTCAGACCAACTTAATTGTCTTAAAAAGTGAGCAATATTATGTAGCCTTAACCAAAGCAAGTCTGAAAAATTATTTCCAAAATTTTAAAAGTGTTCAGTTAGAGTAATTTGTATGATTAGAGCATGATAGATTTAGCAGTGTAAGGAACCTTAGAAGCCATTGAGTTTAACTCCATTGTTTCTTAAATAAGATAAATGAGGAGCAGAGAAGTTTAGTGCAATGTGCTAAGTCACATGTCTAGTAATATCTGAAGTAGTATTTAAGTCTAGATACTTCAATATTCAATGACAACAGAAGTCAAATTCAATGATACAGAAGGCAAAACTGGATGAAGGTAGCACAGCATTTGATAAACAACCTTTCCCAAACATCCTTCAGTTGAAATAGATTAGAAAAAAAAAATCTCATTTCTAAAAGATTGGTGGAATTAAAAAGAAGAGATGGGAAAATCAAGCCTAAGATTCAGGTGCTTTGATTTATTTTCCCTCAGCTTATTGTGACTTGACTTTGAAGTAATGTTATTTTGTTTTAAGTACTAAAATGAAAAAAAACAAAAAAAAAAATTAAGAACCAATGGGAGATGTAAAAATCTCTGAAAATAATAAGGAAATTGACTGCAATCTGGCATAAGGTAAAGAGCTGGAATTAGACTCAGAAATTTTGAATCCTTCTTCACTCACTTAGCTGAATGATGTTGGGTAAGTCACTTAATGTATCAGCTTCAGTTTCACCATCTGTGAAATGGGAATGATGATACCTGCAACACCACATCTCACAAACGGATGATAAGACTCAAATAAGATGAACGATAAATGGACAACATTTTCCAAACTGTCTCAGAGTGCTATATAAAAGTTATTGATATTAATGCAATAGAGATAAATGCGAATATGAATTTAACTTCAAAGAATTTAGTATTATAAGACTTTTTCTCCAGGAATAGTGACTATACTGCTGATTTCATTGGTTTCTGGATTTCAGGAAGCAGAAAATTCTTACTACTTTTTCTGGTTAGCATTTTCTCTGCTATTCATAGTTTTAAAGAGGACTTGTAATATTGAAAAGGTAAATAGCTTGCCCAATGTCAAACAGGTCAGTATGTTTCAATGCCTCATTCTTCTGGCTGCTTATCAGCTCTCTGTCCACTACGGCATGCTACCTATTTCACTTCAAATTGAATAAATGTTGATCTTAAGAAGAAAACAGATAATCAGAAAATGAGATTATAAATAAAAAGAAGAAAATGGGTGAGTGGACAGTGAGAATTTGTGTAGTGCTGCAAAAAGGACTTGAGAATTCATGATTATAAGCAAGTGAGGCAACTCTTTCCAAATGCAAAGAGATGAACAAATAAATGTCTGGAGCATTGAAATTAAGTAACTTGTTCAGAATCATCCAGCTGTTTAAAAGAATGATGAAGTCAGAGGAACTTAAATTTAAATGCTAGTCCTACCACTTTAATCAGTTAATTTATTTTATTTTTTAATTTAAATATTTTGTTTTTCCAACTACACACAGTGATAATTTTTACCAATCTTTTTTTGCAAGATTTTGAGTTTTACATTTTTTCTTTCCCTCCCTTCTCTTCCCCTTTCCCCTGACAGAAAGCAAATTTATTTTGTTTTTATTTTTGTTTTATTGGTGTATTTAGTCTTTTAATTACAGACATTTACAGATTACTCCCACTTCATGAGAGATCTATGATAAATGTTAAATCAGATTAATAATGCATGACCTCATCTGAAAATGTCTGGAACACTTCCTATTTGTAGCTCTCCCCTTTATATTTTTTTTAAATTAACATTAATCTGTTTTCTCTCCTCACTACATTGAAAAAAATGAAATTTCTTGCAATACATAATAATAGTCAAGCAAAACAAATTTCAATATGAAAATATATATTTAATCCTGTACCCCAAATACATTATGTTTTATAATAAATAACATTTCATCATTAATCCTCTGGTATGGTTCAAAAAGAACTGTTTTTACTTTCTTGTTATTGTGCAAATGCCTCTTCCAGTTATGCCTATTTCATTTTTTATCATTTCATAAAATTATTCATTTCTATACTATTGATACTATAGTAAAAAAAAGTTCTGATTCTGCTTATCTCATTCTGTATCAAATTTTAAAAATCATTCAAGGTCTTTTTGAAATGATCTCTTTCTTCATTTCTTACAGCAAAGTAGTCCTGCCTCATTCACATCTCATAACTAATTCAGCTATTCCTCCACTGATTAGCATACTTTTAGTTTCTACTCTAACTTCTTTTTCCACCACCAAAAAAGTTATAGTTTTGTAAATAAAGAATTTTTTTTCTCTTTGATCTTGGGTGTGAGTTTGTGTGTGTATGCACATGTGTATATAAGTCTAGTAGTGATATTACTGGTTCAGAGCGCAAACACTGTCTAATAACTTTTATTGTACAGTTCCCAATTGTTTTCTAAGGTGGATGTACAAATTCACAAATCCAGCAACAGTATATCAATGTACATGTTTCTCCATAGTCCTTCCATTTATCATTTTCCCTTTTTGTCATTTTTATCACTTTGATGAATTGTGAGATAGTATCACAGAATCGCCTTAATTTACATTTCTCTTATTAGTGGTGATTAAGATAATCTTTTTTTCATATGACTAAAGAAAGCCTAGGTTTTTTTTTCCCTTGAGAACTGTTGAAATCTAGATCGTTTAATAAAAAAGTAAATCATTTTTTTACAAATTTGAAATCAGATCTATATTAGAGAAACTAGTTAAAATTAATTCCCCAGTTAACTGTTTTCCTTTCAATAATAATTTTCTGAGATTTTTTATTGTTTGTGTGCATGCAAACATCTTTAAAAGTTTTGTGTAATCAAGTTTATCTATTTAATCTTCCAGAATTCTCTCTATTCCCTATTTCATTATTGAATTTTAACTATATTTATTAAATATCTACTATTTTCCAGACTAAGTGTAGGAGTAAAGATACAAAAAGTAAAAGATCATTCCTACTCTCTAGGCCGTCATGTTTTATCATGGAAAATCACAAGTGCAAAAGGAAATATGCAAAAAATAAATAAGATGTAATTAAATATAAGCGGTTAAGGGGATCAGGAAAGGTTTCATATAAAAGGCTGCTTGAGCTGCATCTTGGGAAAGGAATAGACAATAAATAAAGTGTGTGATCATAGTAAACACACAGAAAATAGGGGTGGAATACTATGAGCAATACAAAGAGGGTTAATTTGACTCAACTCTAAAGTCAAGTCAAAGGAACAATATATAATGAAATCAGAAAGCTTGATTGGAGTCAGGTTGTGAAAGTCTTTCACAGCAAGAGTAGTTTATAGGGGATCCTAGAAACAACAAAGGTGGAATGACTATTTTATTGAGCATGGAAATGACATAGTAAAATCTTGGCTTAAGGAAAACCACTTTGGCAGCTATGTAGAAGATAAATTTGAGGGAAAAGAAACCTGAGGCATAGAAACTAATTAGAAGCTTATTGCAAAAGTTCAGATAAGAGGTGATGAGATATTTACCTAAAATGGTGAATACCTTGAACAAGTCACTTCAACTCTTGGGGTCTTGGTTTTTCTGTGATAGGATGGGGGAAAAACCCATCTCTTACAAAACAAAAAAAATACTGGATTGACCTATAATTCTAGAAAACCACAACTTCTCTGTTATGAATCATTTGTGTAATTTTATAGAGATAGAAAGTAGGGAAGGAGTAGAAAGTCAAAATATTATTAATAATGACTAATGCATGACTCATGAAACATTTAATGCAAGCTTAATACAAAAACACAAATAATAGTTAAACTTAATCTGTACCTCTGGTTCAGGAAAATATTATTTTATATAGTTGGGATGGTTTGTAATATGTAACAAGTCAGCAGGGAAAAGCATGTATGTTCTTCATTAGGATTTACCATAAACAAAATAAGATGAGAAGCAAAACAACCTGTCTTAAACATAAATTGGTTGCAAGTGGATTGTTAGAAGCTATGTTTCATGTTAAAATGTTTATGTTGAAATGGATGGAAATCCAGTGGATGGATTCTATCTCTTTGTTTTTGATTGCAACATTGGGTATTATAGTTAGTAATCTCAGCTTTTATAGGGGAAAAATTCTAAAAATCAAAATCTTGCCCCTTTCAAGGTTTAAGGAAAAGGTAGAAATAGATAACAAACCTGCCTTTCATAAAATTTTAGTATAAGTATTTTTCTTTCTGTATATTTTGTTTTGATTTTGCCATATACATTTTAGCCTTCTTAGCAGTGGGTCAACAGTGTTCTGCATTTTTTTCATAACTAAAAGAGAAACAGATTTTGAGTGCTGTGCTAACACAAAGGAAAGAAAAGCAAGCAGAGGTTAAAATAGGTAATTCTAGTGGAGTTGATAGAGTGCTAGAACCCCGCAGATGGCAATGAGTCCTTGTAGAATTAGGTTCTTCCCCAGATGTAGGGTCTCAGAAACTTGCCTTTAGAATGGCCTTCAAATTGTCATTTTCTTCCATAAATCTCCTCCTTTTGGTTTTCCCCAGATGAAAAATACCAATGATGTCTAAACAGTAAATGCCCATGTCACTTTTAGTGTTCTCCTTAGCTCTCTGGCTTGCCTGAGTCATTTTTTCCCTTCAATCATATGGAATTTCATTTAGAAAGTAATTAATTCTTATTTGCTTGGATTTGAGTTTGATATAAATCATTATGAAATTTAATTTTTCAATATATTTTCCTTTTGATAAATACTTCCCAATTACATGTAAAATTTTCTTTCGATAAATACTTCCTAATTACATGTAAAATTAGCATTCTGCCAAATTAGCATTAAAATTGTGAATTCCAAATCTCTTGATCATTCCTTCTCCCCCAGCCCCTTGGGAAAACAAGAATTTTTTTTCATTTTTGTTTTGCAAAGAAATGGGGGGTTAAGTGATTTGCCCAAGGTCACACAGCTAAGGAATTATTAAGTGTCTGAGGTCAGATTTGACCACATATCTTTCTGACTCCAGGGCTGGTGTTCTATCCACTGCGCCTCCTAGCCACCCCAAAGAAAAGCAATTTGATATAGATTATACATAGGAAGTCATGAAAAACATGTATCTATATTTCATATTGCGAATGAACACAAAGGGGAAATAAAATAAAATAAGGAGGTAAAATAGACTTCAATCTGCATTGAGTATATTAGTTGTCTCCCTGGAGAAGGTAGAATTTTAGAACTCAGTTCTTTATAATTCTCTTAAATCATTGTCTTGATCAGAGTAGCTAAGTCTTTCATAGCTGATCATCCTTAAAATAATTGCTGTTCTTGTCTACAATGTTCTCCTTGTTTTGCTCACTTCATTTTGCTTGAGTTCATGTATATTATCTAAGGTTTTTTTCTGAAATGTTATTTTTTTAAAGAACAATTGTATAGTGAAAGGGATGGGGAAAGAGGTGTAGATAGATCATGTACAAAGATAAGATATCAATAAATTTAAAAAGAACAATTGTATTCCATACCAATAATATACCAGTCATTGCTGTATTTTCAATTTATTGTCACCCAAAATGGTCTCTGTTTCTCTCTGTCTTTCTGTGTAGACAAATATATATCTATAGATTTATATAAATAGATACCTAAAATAGATTTAGATAAAGATTTTATTTGTGCTCTCTAGGATGGGTCTTGTGCTATTTCTGGATCAAAGGTTTGGTAGACAACACTTTGTATAGTCATTTGATTGAACCTGTTCACAGTGCAGTGCATTGTTGTCCCAATATATCTGCATCTCCCCCAAGATTTGTTATTTTTCCTTTCCTGTCATGTTAGCCAATGTGATAAGTATGAGATGGTATCTCAGAGTTGTTTAATTTGTTTTTCTCTGATTATTATTGTTTTAATATTTTTTCATTTTTATTGATAGCTTTGTTTTATTCTTTTGAAATCTACCTGTTCTTATCCTTTGACCATTTATCCACTTGGAAATGACTTATTTTTATGAATTTGACTCAATTCTCTATAGATTTCAGAAATGAAGACTTAATCAGAAAATTTTGCAATATTTTTTCCACTTTTTGGTTTAATTTTGTTCTAATTTTAGTTGTATTAGTTTTGATTGTACAAATGATGTTTAATTTCATAAAATAAAAGTTATTTGATTTACATCCTATGACACTTTCTTTTATTTGATTATAAAAGTTTGCTTTATTTAGATCTGACAGGAGCATTTTTCCATGTTTCTCTTATTATATCACCCATTATGTCTAAATTATTTATTAATTTTATCTTTATCTTGCAAAGTGACATAAGATGCTTTTTTGTAACTAGTTTCTGCCAAACTGCTTTGGCATTCCTACTAATTACTGTCAAATGTGAATCCCTACTCAAAAGCTTGGATCTTGGGGTTTATTGAACATTAGATTACTATGGTCACTTGACAAATGTATTGTATACCAAATCTGTTCCATTAATCCACAAATCTATTTCTTAGCCAGTACATTATTGTTTTAATGATTATAATTTTGAAATATAATTTAAAATCTGATACTAGTAGGCATTTTTTATTGATTCCCTTGATAGTCTTGACCTTTTGTTCTTTGAGATAAATTTTATTATTCTAGCTATATACAATAATTATAGGTAATTTTATTGATATTTCAATAAGTGAGTAAATTAACTTAAATTGGAATGGTCATTTTAATTATATTGGCATACTCTATCTATGAGCAGTGGATATTTCTCAAATTGTTTAGATATTTTTTATTTGTATGAAAAGGGTTTTGTAATTGTGTTCATATAGTAACTGGCTCGTCTTGGTAAGTAGACTTCCAAATATTTTATTTTGTCTGCTATTATTTTAAATGAAATTTCCCTTTCTATCTCTTCATGCTGGGGTTTATTAGTGATGTGGAGAAATATGATGATTTATATAACTTTATTTTATATCCCCAACTTTTCTGAAGTTAATTATTTTGACTACTATTTGATTCTTTAGGGTATTTTTAAGTATCTTAAAAGTGATGGCTTTGTTTCTTCACTGCCTATTTTTACTCCTTTAATTTCTCTTTCTTGTCTTATTGTTATTGATCATGTTTCTATTACAATATTGAATGATGGTGGTGATAAAGGACATTCTTGCTTCACACCTGATCATATGGGAAAGGCTTCAAATTTAACTACATTGCAATTATAAACACTATTTTTCATTTTAAGAAAGGTTCCATTGATTCCTACAATTTTTAGTGTTTTGAATAGGAATGAATCTATTGATAACATTATATAACTTTCTTTTTTGTTATTGACATAACCAAATATGCTGATAGTTTTCCTACTATTGAACCAGTCCTGAATTCCTGGTATAAAACCCACCTGTATGATTTTTGTGATATGTAATCTACTTGCTAATATTTTATTTACATTTTTGTATCAATATTCACTTGGCACCTAGGTGACTCAGTAGACAGAATTCCAGGTCAAGAGAAAGGATAACTCAGCATCCTCTGAAAAAGGTCAGATTATTTGAAAAAATGATTTGGAGGAGGAAATGGCAAAACATTCTAATATCTTTGCCAAGAAGTGAGTTTATGAAGAGTCAAATACAACTGAATGCAACAGCAATTAAAATATTCTCTAAGAAAATTTTTCTTTTTCTACTTTTGCTCTCCTTGGTTTAGTTTCAAAATCATATTTGTGTTGGAGAAATAATTCAGTAGTAGTTCTTTACCTTTTTATCCCAAAATTTTATATGATATTGGGAATAATTGTTCCTTATATGTTCTACAGAATTCATACATAAATCCATTTGATACTGGAATTTTTTTTTCCTTAA
The DNA here is from genome assembly GCF_037893015.1 of Macrotis lagotis. Classification (NCBI taxonomy): domain Eukaryota; kingdom Metazoa; phylum Chordata; class Mammalia; order Peramelemorphia; family Peramelidae; genus Macrotis; species Macrotis lagotis. The sequence continues at coordinate 162,395,494 of NC_133664.1, read as the reverse complement.
GAAGCTCATTTATAGCTTGTTCAATTTATGTTTCTAAGATAGGGTTATTTAAATATCTTATTTCTTCTAATTTTTGACTTAATTTATATTGTAAAGTTTACTCTCCCATAATTGAACAAAATATTTGCTTTGCTTTCATTTTCAGCTCTGGTCTTTTCATCAGGAAAAGTTTGAAAATCACATATTTCATTAAATGTCCATCTTTCCCCCTGAAAGAGAAGACTCAGTTTTGCTGGATAGTGAATTCTTGGTTATAATCCAAGCTCCCTTGCTCTCTGAAATATGATATTCCAGACCTTTCAATCCTCTTAATGTTGATGCAGTCAGGTTCTGTGTAATCCTGACTGTCTTTCTTTGGTATTTGATTTGTTTCTTTCTGGTCACTTGTAGGATTTTCATCTTGATCTGATAATTCTGGAGCTTGGTCACAATATTCCTTGATGTTTTCATTTTAAGATCCCTTTCAGGGATCATATCATGTGCAAAGAGTAAGAGTTTTGTTTCTTCATTACCAACTTTGATTCCTCCAATTTCTTTATCATCTCTTAATACTGAAGTTAACATTTCTAATACAATATTGAATAATAGTGATGGTAATGGACATCCTTGTTTCACCCCTGATCTTATTGGGAATGGTTCTAGCTTATCCCCACTATATAAATAGATATTGTGTATCATTTTAAGGAACATTGCATTTATTTCTATGCTCTCAAGTGTTTTTAATAGGAATATTTGCTATATTTTGTCAAAAACTTTTTCAGCATCTATTCAGACAATCATATGATTTCTTTTAGGTTTGTTATTAATATGGCCATGTATGCTGCTAGTTTCCCTAAAATAGTAATAATTTATACCATTCCTTATAAATTCTACTTTATCATAGTGTATTGTCCTTTATTTATAAACATTAGGAAAATTGGTCTATAATTTTCTCTGTTTTGACTCTTCCCAATTTGGTATCAGCATCATATAAAAGGAATTTGACAGACCTCCTTCTTCACCTATTTTTTCAAATTATACTTTTTTAGTTACATACTCAGTTCATTGATCTCTTTCCCTATTTTATTCATGTAAACATTTAGAGATAAGATGTATCTAACTGCCTTGACTGTATGCCATAAATTTGATGTGCCATTTTATCATTGTCATTAACTTGGATGAAATCACTAATTCTTTCTATGATTTGTTCTTTGATCCACTCATTCTGTAAAATGAGGTTATTTAGTTTGCAATTGATTTTAAGTCTATCTCTCCATGGCTCTTTGTTGCATCCTGATTTGAAAATATTGCATTCAATATTTCTGTCTTTCTGTAATTGATTTTAGGGTTTTTTTATGCCCTAATACAGGGTCAATTTTTGTGTAAGTGCCATGTGCTGCAATAAAAAAGGTATTTTTCTATTCTTTCTCCATTCAATTTTTTTTTCCAGAGGTCTATCACATCTAAGTTTTCTAACATTCTATTCACCTCCTTAACTTCCTTCTTGTTTATGGTTAGATTTATCTAATTCTGAGAAAGGGAGATTGAGATTCCCCCACCAGTAGAATTTTGCTGTCTATGTCTTCCTATAACTCATCTAACTTCTAAAAATTAGGATGCTATACTACTTGGTGCATACATATTTAGTATTGAAATTATTTCATTGTCTTCATTACTTCATTTTTAGAAAGATAGTTTCCTCCCTTATCTTTTTTTGCAACTGATTTGTCTGAGATAAGGTTTGCCACTTCTTGTTTTCCACTTCAACTGAAGCATAATGTATTCTGCTCCAGTCTTTTACCTTTACTCTCTGTGTATCTCTCTGCTTCAAATGAGCTTCTTCTGAGCAGCATATTGTAGGATTCCTGTTTTTAATTCATTCTACTATCTGCTTCTTTTTTTAATGGGAGAGTTCATCCCATCCACATTCCCAGTTTTAAATACTACCTCTGTTTTTCCCCCTCCATGTTATTTCTCCTCCATTTGTATTATCCCCTTCTTTCACCTTATCCCTCCTTCCCAGTATTTTGCCTCTAAAAGTAGACTCCTTCAATGTGTTTAACCCCTTCTATCTACCTCCATCCCTTTTCTTTCCCTTTTCTCTTTTCCCCTTATTCCCACTCTCTCCTATCAGTTCCTCCTTCTCTCCCTCCCTCTTTCCCCTCCTATATTTGAAAGATAAGATAAATTTCTAAACTCAATTGAATATGTATGCTAATCCCTCTTTGAGCCAAATGTGATGAGTGGAAAATTTGGGCAGTTTTTACCTCCTCCCTTCTTTCTCTCTATTGCAATAGATCTTTTGCACCTCTTCATGTGATATAATTCACCCTATTCAATTCACCCCCTTCTTCCCATCTCTTTACAGGGCTCCCTTTTTTAATGGAAGACAAGGTGTGAACACCTGGGTCTGTTTCTGTGTTTGTACTTGAGAAATCCAGGCCCTCCCACAGAAACTCTGGGGGCTCTACCAGAAACACAGGAGATCCACTGGAAACACAGGGGCTCAGGGCCAGGTCTTCCAGACCAGTGAGGCTGGAAGAATGGACATCCTGGGTAGCCACACTAGAGCTCTCCCAATCTGCCACTGAGAATACCACAATGACTTCCACTGCCATTCTCACCTAGCCTCATCCTGCTTCCCCTGCACTTGGTCTCTACTCTCTGCCCAGGCATATCCTTCCTCCCCCCATAACAGACCTTGCTGGAAGATGTTCCCCTCAGTTCTTTTGTGGGTTCTTTCAATCCAAAATTTGTTAAGAGGTTTGATTCATGTTCTGAGGGAAAGCCAAGAGAGCTTACAACAGTGCCTGGGTTCTCTCCACCATCTCCTTTTTATCTTATTTTCAAGTGTCGATGTGTTTCCTTTAATGAGCACAATGTTTAATGTATTTGCAAATATTTAAGTTATGATTGTTGATTGACTGATAAACATTGTACTTTTGAAAATTTTAGATATAAATATCCAATTTAATTTAAAGTAGAGATTTCCAATTTAATAGCCAAATATAAGCATATCTAATTTTTTTTTTCTTTCCTTACTTTAGACTTGTATACTTAATGGTGTCCTTTATTCCTCTGGATTAGATGAAGATCTGGATGAGTTGAGATCTCTAACACTTTAGAGAGGGATCTCATTGATATAACATGGAATGATAGATTTAGATGTGGAATTGGCATTAGAGAAGGTCTTTGTCAAGAGGACTACATGATAGAGGTCGAGGCCCTCATTAAATACCTTAAAATGAGAAGCTCTTAGTTATTTTCTGATTAATTTGGAGCAGTTTTGAAGTTAAAAAACCTTCATTTATACATTGAGTTCCAAGTATATGTTATATGGCATTTTATACAATTATGCAATATACTAAAACTTTATAAAGTAAAAACAGTAACTGCCTTCATCTAAAAATTTGAAAGTAATTCACCAAAATTGTTTAACACTTCATTAAAACACCCTGAATTATAAAGGCAACAGTCTTGAAACTGAGTAAAAACAATACAAGCAACTGAGACTCAGAGAAAAAGTTGATCTAAACATATATTTAAATATTTTTAAACTGAGAGATTAAGAATTTTATCAGAAATAAGATCAAATTGTAGAAGAGATAACTTACAAATTTTTCCAGTCAGAGTTATCTAGAAATGAACAAAGTTGGAGTGAGGAGACAGAGGTCTGTACAAAAGAAGCTCGCCTGGATCATAGGTTCTAGAAGCATGCCCCTTTCTATTAATGACAGGACACTGTTGGAGAGATGAAGTTGACAAGGGTTTAGATTGCAGTGTTTAGCATTTGATTATGGAGAAGGAAATTTACCTTGAGGTGAGTTCACATAGGGAGGAGATCACCTGGAAAACATCCCTGAAACAGTGCTTAGAGAATTATTTCTTGCTGCTGTTGAGTATTGGACCTAGAGGGAGGAAGACTCCTTTTCTGAGTTTAAATCTTGTCTCAGATATGACTGTGGAGAAGTCACTTAGTCCTGTTTGTTTTAAGTTTTCTCATCTATAAAATGAGATGGAGAAGGAAATGGCAAACAACTCTAGTATCTGTGGCAAGAAAACCTTAAATGGGGTCATGAAGACTCAGACATGGCTGAAAATGACTGAACTTTGCCTACATTCAATAAGCAGAGGAACAAGCAAAAACAGCCCCCCCCTCCTGTTTTACCCTTACCCTGGACTGGAGACAAAAATCAGTTGAATAGGGAATGGAATGAAGGAAATGATGGTAGAAAAAGAAAATGTAATATAACTTTACTGTCTACAGCAGCTATACAAATATATGTGTCTGTGATGTCTGCTTTAGTTGCTGAGTCACAGATATGTCATACAGAGGTTTCATTGGACCAAAAGTTGGAAGGAACCATAGAGATCAGTCAGTCTAACCCCATTATGAGCTGTCTTTGAAGACTTTAGCAGCTGATTCATTTCTGTTTTAACTGAGGGAGAAGAATGCTCAGTAAAAACATTTCTGGAGTCTTCTGTCCATTAGAGATGGCTCCTTGGGGAAGTGACCCCTGAGACTGAGGTTATAGAACACCTGTTATTAGGAAAAAATGAAATCTCTTGCTGATGTGAGCAATGGTTTTTTGCCTCCTGAAGACTATAAACCTGTTTAAACCCTCTTTTTTTGAATTGAACACAATTCAATCATAAAATAATATTGCCTGAGGTGTTGGGGGTATGGAAATGGGCTATAGTGTGCTTAGATATTTCTACCGAATAGGTAAAACACATTCAGAGGTTGGCAATGACCAGTTACCTAGCACAGTAGCATAAGAAGATGACAGATTTTAACAGTTTAAGAGTTCATCAAGTGCAACCCTAATATGAGGAAATTATGATCTAGAGGGATTAAATGACTTGTCTAGGGTCACACAATTAGTATCTGAAGCAGAATTTGACCCTAGGTCTTCCTAAAACCTAGATCAGTGTACTATTATATTTGACATATCACTAAATGTATAAACTGAGAAGCAAAAAACAAGCCTTCTTTGTGGAAGACAAGAATCAATCACTGAACCCACTCAGCATGAATTCTGAAAGCAGTCTCCATTTCTTCTCAAAGCATATAAGAGAAAGTAGTGAACTCAAAAATTGATAATTCATACTTGACACTTAGTTTGATTTATTCTAGATCTTAAATTAGCTGTTTCTAAGGACATTACAGAGGGAAACTGGAGGGCAAATTTCTTTATAGCTTTTGATAACTACAAGGGGAAAGTTATAAAAACATATGGATTAAAATGGTATAATGTGAATTAATTGCTAACCAATTACTTAGCAGGTCAAGGGATTAGCTACCATTTGGACAAGACAAGTGAAGAGCAGAATGTGGCAGGATTGTTCTAAGTAAAATTTACCTCATTAATATTTATTTCAGATGGATAAGTATCTCCTATCACATCTATAGGTCTCTTTTTGTAGAATGGGATCCCCTTTTCATTCTCTTCCCCTCTCTCTCCCCCCCCAATTCCCTTCCTGTCTTTTATCTTTTTCAATCCATTTCCCCCTTATTTGTTCTCACTCTCCTTCCCTACCCATATCTATATTTCCCCCCTCTTATTCATTTTTCTCTTCCTTACCTTATCATTCAGAAAATTTTAAGAGTACATGTCTTTTGGGGGGCCAGCTAGGCGGCACAGTGGATAGAACACTGGTCCTGGAATCAGGAGTACCTGAGTTCAAATCCAGCCTCAGACACTTAATAATTACCTAGCTGTGTGGCCTTGGGCAAGCCACTTAACCCCATTGCCTTGCCCTCCCCCCAAAAAATTATATTTTTTTTAATAAGGGATTTTCTTGCCTTCTGATCTTAATGTAAAATCCATAAGGACTGATTTTTTTAAATTAATCTCTCAAAGAAAATAAAATTCCTGAGCAAGCTAGATTATGGAGGGCCCTTGATTAATTATATTGCAAGTCAATGTTGTTTAATAGAAAACCAAGTTTTTCAGTGTAGGATTTCAGACCTTATTTTCCTATGATAGATGATTCATTCTTCAATGATTTCATAATATCTCAAGAATGATTCATAGGAAAATGTGTAATGTTTAATCATTTCCTTCCACACCTTCATGTTTCATAGTGGTCTTTTATGTACATTCATCTAGAATCATAGAATCATTATTTGGTAAGCTAAAGTAGAGGGGGTTTGATGAAATTATCTAGTCAAAACCATTGTCTTTATTCAGATAACATCAATCACATTTTACAGATGAAATAGATCATAATTTCTACTTTTTAATCAGCATACTTTGGAATGCAAGCATGAAAAAAGTCATTTGGGAAGATAGCATGTTTCAGTAGAAAGAGCTGTGAAATTGGTGCCCTAAGTTCAAATACTGTCATGTATGACCCTAGTACATGTGTGACCCTAGTTAAGTCAATTACCCCATGTGAACCTCTGTTTCCTCATTTCTAAACTGAGTAGTTTGAAATAATTGACCACTAATGTCCTTTCCAATCCTAAATCTATATTTCTTTGATTACTGTATCTTATTATGGAAACATATCTCTTTTTATTTAAAAAAAATCAACATTACACCAGTTCTCTTAGATTATTTTTCGGAAGATCTAGCAAAAAATGTATTAAGTTCAAATCATTTGATATAATAAGTGGAACTTATTAAATGACAAAGTTTTCTTTGCAGAAAGTCAACAAGGGAAGAACACTAATGTGAATTCAGCACTGGACCACAGTTTTGAGATTAGGAGGTTATTGAAAATTATAGTTGGAAAGATGCCAAAGGAATCAAGTTGTCCATCAGTACATAAATTATGGATAAAGTGTTGTGTTTGCCAGAGGGTGCTATTTTGATTTTTATTGATGATATCCTATCATATACTGTAGTTTCCTTGTTTAATTAGGCATGAGAGAATGTGTGGAATTGAGTTGACATCTATTCCCCAAGCACAGTTTTGATTATCATTTGTTTATTCATTCACCATTCTTAGTCAATGGTTTCAAGTGTATGTATCTTTAATTAAGACCCAGTACTACTATCTGTCCAGGAAGAGATGAGTAATAATGATGTCTTATGCTCTCAGTCAAAAGTAATCTCTTCCTCTGTCTAATTTCTATAGTACTTTTAGTATATATACATTACTCCTATGATACTTAAATTTTTATTATAATTATTTGTGTGAATGAACTTAAACCATCTATAAATATTAATTTAATTGTTGATATTCTTAATGTGATATTTCTTCAGTGGCTAAAACGTGAACACTGAAAAAGATAAATCATACATGCATATTTATATATTTGTAGTTTTAGAGATTTAAGGAATATCAGAGGTCATCTATCTCACCTTCTTTTCCATAGGTGAATAAACTGAAGCCTAAAGAGATGCTGTGACTTGCCCAAAATCAAACTTCACCTAGTTCACCATCCTACTGCTCGGTTTACAAGTGAGAATTGAAATGACTTGCCCAAAGTCAAACAAGAAATGATAGAGATGAGGTTCAAACCTATTTTTCATGTCATAAATGAAGCTTAAAGACCAAGAATTTGCACTTCTTAGTTACTTCCAAAAGCATTCCATAGTGAAAATAAAGTTGGATTTGAAGGAGGAGGACCTGAGTTCTGTTATTATCTCTGTATCCTTAGGTCTCATAAGGTCTTGAGGCTTCATTTTCTGTACATGTAAAATGAAAGGGTTGGATTAGATGACTTCTAAGGTACCTCTAGCTTTAAATTTGATATTAGCTAAGCCCTCAATAGATCAAGTAAGTACTACACTTAGAGTTAGGAATGACTGTATACCCCAACTTCCCTCAGTCACATACTATGATCCTGGGCAAGTCACTTAACTTTTGTCTTAGTTTCCTCATTTGTAAATTGTGGATAATCATCTCACATCTCACCTCACAAACCATTTCACAACCTAACTGTTATGAGGATATATATGTATATATATATACATAGATATAGATATATACACATAGATATAGATATAGATATATATACACATAGATAGATAGATATTTAGATAGGATATAGATGTAGATGTAGATATAGATATAGATATAGGTGATATAGATATAGATATAGATAGATTAGATCAATAGATAGATAGATAGATATAAACAAAATGTAAAACTCCATATAAATGTTAGTTATTATTGTTTTGTTTTATTTCCAGATCTTTGATTCTATCTGTGAAGGAAACAAGATATCAGATTTTTGTTTTTTAATTTATTTAAGGGGCAATGGGGTTAAGTGACTTGCCTGTGGTCATACAAGTAGGCAATTAGTAAATGTCTGAGGTCGGATTTGAACTCAGGTCCTCCTAAATCCAGGGCTGGTGTTTATCTACTTCACTAACTAGTTTCCCCTGAACAAGATATCTGTACATTGTATATTATTAGAAAGTTGCTTGGGACTTAAAGGGTGAGGTGACTTGCTCACTATTTTAGTTTATTTAAGATGCAGGGCTAGAGCCATGTTGTTTTTTCTGACTCCAATATCTTCCCTCTAGGTTCTGTGGGGTCTTTCAGTTGTGTCCTATTCTTTGTGACTCTATTTGGGATTTTATTGGCAAAAATACTGGAGTAATTTGTCATTCCTTTCTCCAACTCAATTTATAGATGAGGAAACTGAGGCAAACAGGGTTAAGTGAGTTGCCTAAGATCACACAGCTAGTAATACTCTGGGGCTGGATTTTAGCTCAGGTTTTTCTGATTCTAGGTTCAGTATTCTATTCCTATTGCCTCTCAGCTGCCATCAGGAGCTGACTTGAAAAACAGAGTTGAGAGATGATGTCCATAGGATGACAAAGTAATATGGAAATTTACCAGTATACACAGTGTCATTAAGCAGGTTAATCTAGAAATTTCCAAGTTTTGTTTAAGTTTTAGCTAAAGTTCTAAAAGTCTATATGTATATGTATATGTATATGATTATGTATATGTATATGTATATGTATACTTATATGTATGTGTATGTGCATGCATATGTATATGCAAGTGCTTGTTTATATGTACATGTGCATGTATGTGTGTGTGAATATGCATTGTGTGTATGTGTGTGCATGTATGTGTATGTGTATATGTATGTGTATATGTATATGTATATGATGTATATGTATATGTATATGTATGCAAGAAGTCTTTATAACAGTGCTCCATAATCATAATATTTTAACTCCAAGACTAATCTGAATTTATCTTGTCTAGTTTTGATTTCAGATACTTACTACCTGTATGAGGATATTAATAGTACCCAGGATTGTTGTGAAGATCAAATGAAATAATTGTAAAATGCTTAGCATAGTGCCTGGCCCACTATATAAATGTTAGCTTATTTACACACATGCATATATACATATATGTAAAATGGTATAAACTGCACACTTACACACAAACACAGGTGCATGTTATCTTCCCTGGTAGACTATGGGCTCTTTTGAGAGCCAAGACTGCTTTTGTTTATTTTATTATCTTTGCCTTTGTATCTCTTTTGCTTAAAACCAATAGGTACTTAAATCCTAGAAGACTGATGTTCTATTCTGGCTAGAAGAGAGTTTCTTTCAAATGTCTTTGAATTAATTGAATGTTACAAGTTTTAGATTTAAAATAAAATCTTCAAACTGTTAGATGTATTTTCTTTGGTGAATTTATAGGAAGACATGGACAAAACTTCCACAAGTTTGTGAACAGGTTGAAATTTGTGCCTTTGGAAGGGCTATGCACATAGATGACATCACAGCTCCATCCAAATGTCAAAGAAAATATATCTGTAAGTCTAATGTTTTTTTAATGGAGGGACAGAAATTCTAAAACAGAAAGTTAAAAACTGTGCAGACACATACTATATGAAGCAACAGAAAGAAAGGAATCAAATTTTTCCATACCAGATTCACTGTCATCTGAGACATGAATGGAGCCATGGATTTTATGGGCAAAGTCTTCTGTGATTTCAAATGCACTTAATGTTGGAGAGGAGTATTCTGTATATAGATGATAGAAAATGTGGCAGTCAGCGGAGAGCAGGTAAATGCCTTCTATTTGGTTTCATGTGCTTCTAAAGAAGAGAAACTCTTTTCACCTAATAATTTGCAGTCCTATTCAGTCATTTAGTAAAGGCCTTTTAAAAATGTTTAGATTTTATAGTTTAATCTTACTATTGATAGTATCACAGAAGATAAGAGTTTAAAGAAAAACTCAAATGATCATCAACCTGGGAAACAACTTTTGAATTTTTTTCACAGTTTATAAATGCTGCCATTTAACTTTTTATTGATCTCTTGCAATTTCTTTCAAAATTGATAAATGAGAAGAGTTATGGCTATTGAAATAACATCTGTTATATCTGGAAACAGTATCTTTTTTAATCATGACTACAGTTGGGGCAGCTAGGTGGCGTAATGGATAAAGCGCCAGCCCTGAAGTCAGGAGTACCTGGGTTCAAATCTGGTCTTAGACACTTAATAATTACCTAGCTGTGTGGCCTTGGGCAAGCCACTTAACCTTGTGTGCCTTGCAAAAACCTAAAAAAAGTTATGACTACACATATGCAGTTAATAAAAAAGGGGAGATTTGTAACTGGTCCTGAGTTTTGGTTTCTCTCATCTCAAAATATTTATCCATTTTATTAGGGAAGGAACTTCAATAACTAGTCACTTTCCCTAAGTATAGAAATATCTCCTTGTCGCAAGATATTGAATTAAATGTATAGCATGTCAAAATAAAAAGAGGACTTTTATCTTCTTTCATTATTAATGAAGATGATTTGTTATCTGGTAATGAGTGAACAATTTCTAAGGAAAAAACCTGAGACTGAACTTGTAAAAGCAGTATACATACATTTTGCTACCATTTTTTTCTGAAATCTGTTTTCCATTCAGAACACGAAAAGGAAAATCAAAATATCAAATATGATTAGTTTTTGTAGCAGGCTGAAAGGTAAGGAGGATAATAGTTTTAAAAGAAATTCTATTGTTGGTTTACCACCATGTCCTCATAATTTAGTTAGGACTCTGTAAAACAACAATCAGAGTAGTAAAATGTCCAGGTTCCATAAGTCCTATTTATAGTGTACTGTAAGGTATTTGCAACTCTGGAGTTCCCCCAGACTATAATAATGAGGCATCATTGACCTGCCCTAGGTCTTGCAGACTAAGGCTTTATGCAGGACAGCTAGAAATCCCATCCTAATTGGTGCAAGGGGTTCATAGGCAGACAGCATTAAGAAATTTGATACACCTGCCATGTAAACAGTTTTCTAATAGAAAGTTGTTTTCCAGAATGGGAAAAAATCTTGAAACTGTTATAGGAAAGAGAAGGATTAGACTGGATTAAGGATTAAGTGTAGGAATACAACAAAAAGAAATAAGGAAATTCTTTGCCCCTTCACATAAACTCCTAATCTGTATTTTCAAAGTCTTAGTACACTTTTTAGAGACACTGAAAGATTCAGTTACTTTCCAAAATCATAGAGCCAGAATATGTCAGAGTGAACTTGAACCCAGGTCTCTCTGACTCCTGTCTTCTCTTTATTCATTATGACATGCTGTCTCTTATTACTAATTTATTATGCTAATTACATTGCAATTTTTAATTGTTTACATCTATATGTACTTTGTTATTATGTTTCAGTTGTGAGGGTGATAAGGTAATTGTAATAGAGCTTTGATGCATGCCTAGGTCATCCAAGACAAGGGTGTCCAAACTTTTAGCATTTTTGAGCCTCACTGACCAACAAACTCTCTCAGGGGTGAATATAGAATTCAATACTTATTCATGAATATAAGGCAGCCCACACAACCAAAGAGCCAAAGATCTGCAGGTTGGACATACCTGGCCCAAGAGAAAGGCACCCATATAAGAAAGTGCAGGCATCTGCTCTGGAGAGAAGATCCTCTGGATTCCATTACTACACTGGTAGGAGCCATCTCTTTCCATTGGTTGTGTACCTTTAAACTCTTTTATCTGATGGAGGCATAAGCATTCTCTCCAGGGGATGGTGTTCCTGGTAAGGGTCTTGTTCACCTGAAGGAATACAAAGCACTAGGCTGTTTAGAGAAAGGGATAGGCTTGATTTATTTTTCCTATTCTAAATGCAATTAGTGTTTCCCAGCCTCAGTGGGACATGAGCCATCATAATCTTGGAGCCAGAACTCCCAAGTAGAGATTGCTACTGAGCCAGCACAGGAGCCTTGAGAAATAAAGGATATAGACTGGAATGGGGAATAATTTGGAGCTTGGAGAGACTATGTTTTATAGAAAATGAGCTAAGTTTGAACCTATTTTTGTTCTTTCCCCATAGATTAAGGAAGTTTAGAGAGGAGAAGATTTTGGCATTATGGAGAAGTAAATTGGTCCTTTAGAGTAGTGATTGCCCTGAGAAAGAATGGTCAGACAAGATGAATAGGGAAAGAGCTGTGTCATAAGGACAAAGGTATTAGTGAGTGTATAGGAGGAAGGAGGACACAGAAGGAATTCTTTAGAAAAACCAAGTGTAATGACAGTTTTTACACATCAAGTGCATCCATTATAAGAGGGATCAAACAGATCTTTGAAAACTATGTTCTATAGAAGATTCCATAGTTGCAATCATGCAACTTCCAGAAAGATGCAGAGAATATAAAATTCTACTGTGCTTATTAACTTGAGGGAAACAAATAGATCCAGTAAAGCAAAATGCTGCCTAAATCTTTTCTTCTAAGTTGTTTTTCATGACTATTACAATTGAGAGCCCATGAAATATCAGGTAATTTTGTTCAATGACTAATTATAAATATGAAATTAAGCATTCATCTGTGACTTTAAATTCCTCTCTGAAAGATCAGTGTTTTTTTTAACATCAGTTTTATTCTGTAAATGTTTTGTGGTTTTAAATCTTGGAATACCAGTCTTCAAATAATTAAGTTACAATTTACCCATAGGGCAGTGGAAAAAGGCATACCAGTTTCAGTTGGGTATAGCAAGATACAATCCTTAAAGTACCATTTGACCTCGCGGATGGATGGTAAAGAGGATTGCCTCCCACAAGTTGGATGGGGAGGGGCTGGAATGGAAACTGAGTATTGGTGATGGGATACTGCCACTACCAGTGAGTAGTTGGTGGTAGTGGCAATGGTGAAGCAGTTAGACTTCCCCTTCATAGTGACTGTTTTCCTTTAATGGTTCTGAGGCCATGGCTGGGGGAGATTCTGTGACTTTGGAGACACCACTATTCTCAAAGCTTGGATTAAGAGTACTAGGTTAACTCCATCATCCTCTAAGAGAAAGTATTAATGACAGGAGTGATAGTTTAACTTGAGCACCACAAGCTGCCTACCATCACTACTTCTCAATGATTTTTGTTTGACTGGAAATGATTATATATGTATACACCTTCTGTTTCTATGCTGAGCTTGTGATCAGGCTGGTGGAAATGTCATTCTTGCTTATCCACACCCCACATGTTTTAGAGAGCCAGGCCACTTTTGGACTTGAAATATGATTTTTTTCCTAGCCTAACTTGCCCCTCTGCCCAACTACAAAACACAGTGAATTTTCTTTAGAATCAAACTTTCATTATTATTTTATTTAGAGATGCAGAGATGAAGGGGACCATTCATTCAGTCACCTTACTAAGATGTCAGAAGATCATAGGTTTATACAGGTAATGGGATGTAAAATGTTTTGAAATACTTTTGAGATATAAAAAAAAGAGCTACGGCATCAACTTTTAATCAAACTTGGGATTAAATTAATTTCCAATTAAAGGCAGACTGGCATATTTGCTAAAAATCATATCAGGTGTTTCTGCTTTTGGAATTAAGTAATTGCTTTTTAGGAAAGTGATCTGGTTTCCATGTATACATTTATTTATTATCTATGTTTCTTTACAACTATTTTCAGGCTTAGAAACCAAAAATAAGTCACCTACTAATAAAAATCAAGAGTATATATGAAGCTAAGCTATGGCATGAACAAATGGAAAATATTCAGAGAAAACAGTCTAGGGGACCATTTTTTTTTGTCCTCAGGGTTTTCTGCATTTCTTCAGTTGAAGGAGAGGATAGTTGTATGTTGATCTTCCTCCAATTCCACTTTAATTTAAGGTTTCATGTTCTTTAAATATAATGTCCATGCCCTTGGCTCAGTGCACATCACTGAAGCTTCTCCAACTATTTGCTAGTTTGGAAGGTTGGTCCATGGAGAGCAGCATTGCACCTCTGAGAGCTTGGGGTGCCCATCCTTTGGGCTTTGTGTTACAGGTTCGGTACAAACCAGAGAGACCTTTCTACTTTCGGCTTTCTCTTTCCAGCAGTTATTTGGGAGGTGGACTTCACAGTCGTCCCCTACATTCGGTTCTACTGTCTTTAAGCTGGAACCGGTGAACTCTTCTCCAAAACTGTCTGATACGTAATAGAGCACTTAGAGGGTATCAGTCAAGCAACCACCTGTGGACGTGCCCGACCGACGAGCTTTGGCTGAAACCATAGAGTGGGCACAAGTGCCAACACAAGCATCAGGAGGAGCATGGGCATCAGCCAGACAAACGGCCCTCGCCCGCCAGCAGCACGGTTCAGCTGAGGGGGGGTGGGGGTGGGAAGGGTTGTTAACTTGTCACTTCTCTCAGGAGAGATCTGGCCCTGGTCCTGCCGGGCAGCCTGGCTCTTTTCATCCCCAAACTGGGCATACGGCCTCTCCCTCCCAGAGTTGCTCAACACGGAATAAACTGTCCAGATGACTTGGAAAGTCTCAGTGGCCCCAGGGCCGTGGTTCTTGGCCCCAGGGAAATTTGAGGGCCAGCTTTCTGTGGGCCTTCTCTGCTCACATCCAGGATATTGTAGTAATCTTTACCCTGATTCACCCTTTTCACAGCTTCCATCTGGTCCTGCGTGTAACTTTTCCAAACTTCTCCACCAGCCTCGCCACTGGCAGATGGGATTTCTTCCCTACCTGTTTTCTGGTGAGACCTGGCCTGGCCATGAAAGGTCTGTCCATTCTGGGTGAGAGATTTAATCAATGCCAGGCATCTTGGGCGTTGGGTAAAGCCTCTGCACCTTCTCCAGGAAGCGCTTTGCCCCCTTGGGTTGGTGGCTCTTGATGGGGCTGAGGGCGCTGGTGATACAATGCTTGGCTTCATCTTTCTTCGAGTCCATGGCCGAACAGATGCCAGTTGGGGAAGGTAGATTTCTCCAGCAACCCTTGTGCAGTGGGGGAGGAGAGGTTGAAATTGGTGGGGGGGATGGCAGGGGACCATTTCAAATGTAAATATAATAAGAATACAAATTCAGGGTCCTGGATTTAGCTTGTTTGCTTTATTTTTGAAAATTACTTTTTCTATTTTTAGCATTAAAGTAAAATTTCATGCCAAGTATATGAAAGTATTTTAATAAATTCAAAATAATTTCTCAAATTCTGATGTGCATAGTGTTTAGATTTGGATGTGTGATTTAACTAATATAACCAAGCCCATCTGCTCTTCTAGAAGAATTAAGCTATTTGGGAAAGAGGTTCTTATAATATTTTTTTATTATTTTTAATTGAAATTTAATTTTTCAATTATATGTGATGAAAGAGAAAGCCGGAAGTAGAAAGGTCTCTCTGGTTTGTACCGAACCTGTAACACAAAGCCCAAAGGATGGGCACCCCAAGCTCTCAGAGGTACAATGCCGCTCTCCATGGACCAACCTTCCAAACTAGGAAATAGTTGGAGAAGCTTCAGTGATGTGCACTGAGCCAATAGTTTTCAATATTCATCTATTTGCAAATTTATGAGTTCCACATTTTTTCTACTATCTTTTCCCTCCCTCCTCCTCATGGCAGCAGTTTGGCAAAAATTATACTTCTATATTCCTTTCTGTTAAACATATTTATATATTAGTCAAATTGTGAAAGAGGAATTAGAATTAAAGGGAAAGAAAAAGCCAAGAGATAAAAAGTAAAAACTTGAAAGAAGTTTTTAAAAAGTGAACATAGTATGCATTCCTACTTTGCAGCATTTTTCTCTGGATGTGGATGGCACTGTCCGTAACAAGTCTCCCAGGGCTATCCTAGATCTCTGAACTGCTTGAAAGGAACTGCATTACTATATAAATCTTTCTGAATACTCCATGGTTAAGAATAAAGCTCAGAGTGGGTCAGACCTATGCCTTTGCTGTAAACAATTATTTGTCTTTGCTGCTGCTTAACTGTTTTGTCACCTGTTTTATTGTTTCTTTAAAGGATATAAGTAGCATTTTTTTTCTCCCAGTTCTGCTCAATATTCAATTTATTAAGCATTCTTTCTTAGGTCAAAGGTCTATCATTTTACAGTTGCTACATATTGCACATCTTTAATATAAATTCACATGAGACCTTAGTAAGTTTGCCTTTACCATCTTAATGTCAAAAAGTAGTGTTTTGAATTAGTAATGATGAACTAGTATTCTTAGTCCTTAGTATTCTTAGCCTTTTTTTTTCTTCTTTTTTTGCAAGAGAACTTATAACCACATGTGACTGAACTCATTCAGGTTAGGTCTTTGTACTTTCCTGAAGTAAACAAAATGAGGCAGCTCAGTTCTATTTTGTTTTGAAGGATGATCTCTGTAACTTTATCTAGAAACCAATCACAGGCACATTGCTCTGTTCAGTCACCTTTTGGATCCAGTGACACCCAGATTTTGACAACCATGGAAGATGGGTCACCTGTTATGGAAGTAGATGCTTTTTCCCATGAGATAACATCACACTCCTTATTTCCAGTTGCCAAGGTCAGGACACAATGATATCGATGGGACAAAGCTTTTCATAAACCACTACTTCTATGCTTCACTGGTTGAGAAAACCTCTTTGCAACTTTGCAAATGTGCATATGGCTACATTTTCAAGTCATTTGCACTGAGATCAAGAGCAGAAAAGCACTTGTTTGATCAGTGTATTGCTAAATTGAGGACATGTGTATATGTAGCATTTGCAACTCTCCAATCACAGCTAGCTTCATTTTTGAACAGCTGCACAAAGATACTACTGAAGCATTTTCTGTACTAGGTAGGAAGAGTATCTTAGGAACAGTGAAGAAAGTACAATGACCTTAAATGTGTTTGGCTTCCCTAGTTTCATTTGGGAAATAATGATATGATTTAATCACCTTCTCCCTACTCATTTTTAACACCATTTCTTCCACTCAACTAACTTTTTGTAAATATTGATTCCCCTAGTAGAAGATAAGTTCCCTTAGGGTAGAGACTATTTTTTTTTTCTTTTTGATTCTTCTAGCTCCAACATCTAAAACAGTACCCTGAAGGTAGACAGACAGAGGGGAAAGACAGATAAATAGAGCATTTTATAAATTGTTTATTATATGCTAAATTCTCTGCTACACTTTCGAGATATAACCTCACACAAGTAATATAGTTACTACCTTCAAAGGGCTTATACTTATATTCTAATGAAGGAAGGTAATTTATAAAGAGGGATTAGAAAAAAGCAGGAAAGGAGGCAGGAGTAAAAATGTGTATGTAGTGATGTGGAGTTCTAGTTCTGGGCATAATCAGATAAAAATTCACCTATCAGTATTGGTTTCCCAGGTGGTAGAGTCCAAGGTTCCAATGTAGAGAAGAAGGGGATGTGGCCTCAATCAAAGCATTATGATATGGAGATTTTTAGGAATTTTCAAGTGCCTGGAGAAGGAAGGAAAGAGTCAATAGTAATGCTTATTTTGGGATGTATATTGCGCACTTAATTCACATTAGGCGTTTGATAAATATATGTCAAATTGAATTAGATTGAATCATTTTAAGAGACATAAGATATAAGTAAAATTTCAAAAATTTTATTGAAAAATAAAGTCATCATGGGAATGTGATTTTCAAAAGAAGTTCGATTTTTCCATAATTCATTAAATATTGAGAAGATTTCTCAGTTGCTGTATTTCACTAAATCTATTGCTTTACTTTTAAATTTTTTTCTTTGGAAATGTTGTGAGCAGTGTTTCCTGGACTTCATTATTTCTTCTGGGAATTCTTAAGGTGATGATCCCAACTTCTGTTACTGTCAAATAACTCTATCAAAAGATGGAAAGAAACTAACTGGATCATTATAGTACAATCCCTTTGCTGTCTAAGCAAAGGTTGCACTCAGAATCTGGGTCATATTGCCTTTGAAAATTCTCAATGTGGAAAAATAACCAATTAAAGTTAATCCAGCGATTATGTATAAATTTAAACAAACACTTAAAGCCTTTGTTCAATTTGCTTAAGTGAGTTTGGGTTGCCATACAAACTGACTTGGAAAATGTTCAGGGAGTACAAGATTGTAAATTTTCAGCAGAGAAAGTTCTTTTAAAAAAGGATTGATTACCCACTTTCTAATGTGGGAGTAAAGTACACAGGGTATATATTGAGTTACCTTACCTCAGCTAGAGTTTGATATGTGGCATTATGTTCAAACCACCCTCCTTGACATGTTCTTAGAGTCATATTATAAATGTGAAGCCAAGACCTTACTTATAAAGCAGATTCAAGACATTTAAACTTGGATAGTGGCTGCTATCCAAACCAGTAAGGAGAAATTATACCTACTCATGGTTTTAAAGATGGAAACGTAAAACAGTTTTTGAAGGAATGCTATCTCCTGTTCCATTCTCACAATTAGACTAATAAAAACTCAGTAGAGATTTGTTGAAGTTGAAAAGAAACTTTTAATGTCCTTTTTGGATTGTGAACAAGATTAAGAAAACTAAACACAGTCTTGGGGAAGTAGTTGGGTTATTTAAAAAGAGGATTTTCCAAGTACATGAGCCAACAATAAGTTTGTGAAATAAAAAAAGTTAAATAGGCATTTCAGTAGCTTTTTTTATTATTTTGACTCTTTCATTACTAAATACATATTACATTATGGAAAAACTATTTATTTGCAGCTCTAAAGCAATAAGCAATAAAGAACTCTTTTTCATGCATAAAGTTTAAGTAGTAACAAACTCAATGCAAATTTTTCTTATCAACAAAAAATATCATCAAAAATGGTCATGTAGAAAGCTATAAAAGCTCCAAGAAATGTTAAACATTATGGAGATGACTGAAGTAACTAGAGCAAAACCTCTGATAGCTTTCTGTACATTTCTATTTGTGTTTGTATGCAGGAATTCCCACACGTGTGTGCATTTGTGCATGTGTGCATATATGTGTGTGTGAGAAAGAGAGAGAGAGTGAAAGAGACAGAGACAGATAGACTTATAGGAAGAGAAAGAAAGAGAAAGAAATTGAGTCACAAAATGGAAGACAAGAGCTAGCTAGCTAGTCTAGCTTAGGTAATAATTTCTCATTTATCATTCATCTGTAGAAACAGGCATGTTATAGTTTGGCTTTTTACTTGTTTTAGGTTAAGCCTCTCAGGAGACATGTTTATTAAGTTAGGAAGTTGTTACTATCTGAATTCTGAAGGAATTGCCTATACTGATAAACTATGAAGAAGTGAACAATTGAGATTCATCTATGACTCCCTAATATAGTAGTAGAAGTGGTAATAGCAGTTATAATAATAGTAATGATACTTATATTTAACATTATATTACAATATACTTTTTATTGTTTACATATATTCATTATACATTGAAATTTTATGTTCAATATATTTTGTTCTAAAAATATACAACTTATTTTAATTTACAATAAATCATATATAATTGAATATCATAATAGATAAATATTGTATTAATATTTATGATAAATATAATAAAATGTTTTAATATATTGTATATTTTTAATGTTTGCAAAATGCTTTGCATGGTTTCTCACTTAATCTTTACAATAACATTTGGAGGTAGGTTTTATTATGATGTCCATTTAATAGAGGGGAGAAAAAGTTTGGAAGAGATTAAATGATTTGTCCAGGTTGCTTTAGGGAGGATTTAAACTCAATTCTATCTAAGACATGTACTATGCCACCTAACTATGTTTGTTTAAAATTATTTAATATATTTTCCCCAATTACATGCAATAAAAATTTTAGCATTTAAAAATTTCATTACAAATTTTCTCTCTCCCTTCTTTCCATCCTCCTTTATTGAGAAGGCATGCAATTTACTATGAATTATATATGTAGTCATGAAGAACATTTATGTTAGTCATATTGTGAAAGAAAATCAACTGCAAAAATCAAAGGGAAAAAATTAAAGCATGCTTCAATACCTTTTCAGAATCCATAGTTCTTTTTTCTGAAGATGAATAATTTCATCATAAGTCCTTTAGAATTGTCTTGGATCATTGTATTGTTGAGAATAGCTAAGTTATTCATAGTCAATTATTTTCTAATGTTCTATTACTTTTGTACATTTTTTCTGGTTCCATTCACTTCACTCATTATCAATTCATGATAAATCTTTCCATATTTTTCTAATTTCATTACATTCATATACCATGACTTGTTTGGCCATTTCTGATGGCAACTCTTCAATTTCCAAGTCTTTGCCACATAAAAAACAGTTGCTATAAATATTTTTGTACATGTGGGTCCTTTTTCCTTTTTTATGATCTCTTTGGGGTATATACCTAGTAGTAATATTCCTTGATCTAAGGGTATGTACAGCTTTATAACCTTTTGAGTATAATTCCAAATTGCTCTGCAGAATGCTTGGAGTACAACACCAGCAGTTCATTAATGTCCCAGTTTTTCCACATTCTCTCAAATATTAACATTTCCCCTTTCTGATATATTAACCAATCTGATATTTGGGAGATGTTTTAATTTGCATTTCTCCAATCAGTAGTAATTTAGAGCATTTTATCATGTCACTGGAGATAACTTTAATTTCATCTGAAAATTGCCTGTTCATTTCCTTTATTTACCAATAGGGGAATTACCAGTATTCCTATAAATTTTATTCAGTTCTCTATGTTTAAGAAATGAGGCCTTTCTATATCCCAGCATAGGAAAAAGATTCTGATAACTCTTGAGAACTGTAACTCTAACAAAGAGAATATACCTAGCCAGAAGTGATGGACACTCATGACTTATCCATGAGAATGCTATCCAATAGAATGAAATTGGCTATATCACTACTTGGGAGAAAGACTCTAATAACTCTAAAGAATTGTAGCTCTATTATATAGAATGTACTTAGCTAGAAGTGATGGATACTCAGAATTTTCCATGACTCAAATATAATGATTTAAAAACACTACCTCCTTAAAAAGAAGGACAAGAAGGAGACGGGAGGAGGGAGGGGATTGAATAGGGTAAATCTCATTACACTAAGAGGTACAAAATACCTATGGCAATAGAGGGGAAGAAAGGAGGAGATTAGAAACACCTGAATCCTTGAACTTTGTTCAAACTCCACAGTTCTTTATCTGGATACAAATGGTATTCTCCATTGCAGACAGCCCCAAATTGTCCCTGATTGTTGCACTGATGAAATGAGCGAGTCCATGAAGGATGTTCATCGCCCCCATGTTGCTGTTAGGCTGTAGAATGTTTTTCTGGTTCTGCTCATCTCACTGAACATCAGCTCATGCAAATCCCTCCAGGCTTCCCTGAATTCCCATCCCTCCTGGTTTCTAATAGAACAATAGTGTTCCATGACATACATATACCACAGTTTGCTAAGCCATTCCCCAATTGAAGGACATTTACTTGATTTCCAATTCTTTGCCACCACAAACAGGGCTGCTATGAATATTTTTGTACAAGTGATGTTTTTACCTTTTTTCATCATCTCTTCAGGGTCTATACCCCGTATGGTATTGCTGGATCAAAGGGTATGCACATTTTTGTTGCCCTTTTGTGCATAGTTCCAAATTGCTCTCCAGAAAAATTGGATGAGTTCACAGCTCCACCAACAATGTAATAGTGTCCCAGATTTCGCACACTGATTCCAACATTGATCATTGTCCTTCCTGTCATATTGACCAGTCTGAGAGGTGTGAAGTGGTACCTCAGAGAAACTTTAATTTGAATTTCTCTAATAAGTAATGATTTAGAGCAATTTTTCATATGACTATGGATTTCTTTGACCTCCTCATCTGTAAATTGCCTTTGCATATCTTCTTCTTCTCATCAGACTTGACTCAAAGTCAACTTACACACATATACTCACTTAACTTAACAAAAATCTAACCTCTCAAGTATTAAAAGGGGAAAAGGGGAGGGGGGATGGAGAAAGGGAGGGGGAGAAAAAAGGGGAACTAACAAAATGAAGGGAAGGGAAAAGGGAAAAAGGGAAAGGGGAAAGAGAGGGGAGGGGTGTGGATATAGTAGGGCAAACACACTGAAGGGGGTGGTATTCAGAAACAAAATACTAGGGAATATGGATAAAGGGGGTAAAGGGAAAAATAAAAACAGAGGGAAGATAGCATGGAGGGCAATAAAGAATTAGTAATTATAACTTTGAATGTGAATGGGATGAACTCTCCCTTAAAATGTAACCAGAATCCTACAATATGCTGCTTACAAGAAATTCATTTGAAGCAGAGAGATACATACAGAGTAAAGGTAAAAGGTTGGAGCAAAATATATTTTGCTTCAGCTGAAGTGAAATAATCAGGGGTAGCAATCCTTATCTCAGACAAAGCAGCTGCAAAAATTGATAGTGTTAAAAGAGATAAGGAAGGAAACTATACTCACTTAAAAATTACCATAGATAATAAAGAAATTGCAATACTGAAAATATATGCACTCAATTGGATAGCATCCAGATTCTTAGAGGAGAAGCTGAAAGAACTACAGGAAGACATAGACAGCAAAACTCTAGTAGTGGGAGACCTCAACCTCCCACTCTCAGATCTAGATAAAGCAAATCATGAAATAAACAAGAAAGAAGTTAAGGAAGTATTGGCAATGCAGTCTCTTCCTTAGAGACTGAAACAAAAAGGGGATGAAGTGGTGTTTAAAGAGGAGATGGAGCTTGGAATAGTTAATCTACATACATCTCATTCTTTTGCAAACCAATAGTTTTAAAATCAGTAGGACACAGGATCATAAATTTATAGCTGGTAGAGACCTTAGAGATCATATAGTCTTGACTGGCAGCTAGGTGGCTCAGTGGATAAAGCACCGGCCCTGGAGTCAGGAGTACCTGAGTTCAAATCCAGTCTCAGACACTTAATAATTACCTAGCTGTGTGGCCTTGGGCAACCCACTTAACCTCATTTGCCTTGCAAAAATCTAAAAACAAAAAGAGAAAGATCACTTAGTCTGAACTCCCTTGTTTACAAATGAGGAATCTTGAGACACAACAAGGTTAAGTAATTTGTCTTGCACATAGAAACTGTTTAATGTTGACAGATTGTTCAGTGTTCTAGAAGTAATAAATTGAGCTAGTATTCAAACGCAGTCTGACTTTACATCTTACATGCTTAACACTAACATAACTGCTTCATAGACAGGAAATATTCCTTTAGTTTTTCCATGTATTAGTCTGATCCCTTTTGAGTAATCATTTATCTCACTCAATGTAATTAGTACAATAGTCTATCTAGAGAAAGTATCCTTACATTCGAACCATGTTCAAGACATTTCCATGACAGTGGTGAGCACCTTTAAGGAATTTAGGTACAGAATAAGTAAGATAACAAGAAAATTTTCCATCGTTTGTGTCTGACTTTGTGTAGAAAATGTTTTGTAATTGTGTTCATATAGTTCTTGGGTTTGTCTTGGCAAGTAAATTCCTGGAATATTTTATATTATCTATAGCTATTTTAAATAAAATTTTTATTTTTAACTCTTGCCTGCTGGACTTTGTGGGTAATATATAGAAATGCTGTTGGTCTTATTTTGTTTCCTGTGACTTTGCTAAAGTTAATTATCTCAAGTAGTTTTTAGTTGCTTCTGTAGAATTCTCTAAATATACCATCATATCATCTGCAAGGATAATTTTTTTTTCTCATTGTCTACTTCAAATTCCTTCAATTTCTTTTTCTTCTGTTATTGCTAACCATAACATTTCTAGTACAATATTAAAAAATAATAGTGATAATGGATATTCTTGTTATACCTCTGATCATAATGGAACACTTTCTAGTTTATCTCCATTTTAAGTAATGCTTACTAATGGATTTAAATATACTATTTGTCATTTTAAGGAAAGTTTCACTTTTCCTATGTTTTCTAATATTTTTAATAGGAAGGGGTATTGTATTTTGTCATTTTTTCTACATCTATTGAGATAATCATATGATTTCTGTTGGTTTTGGTATTGATATGGTCTTTTATGCTATCAGTTTATCTAATATTGAATCAGTCCCGTATTCCTGGTATAAATCCTACCTGATCATAGTGTATGATCCTAGTGATAAATTGTTGTTTTTTTCTTTCCTAATATTTTATT
This sequence comes from Macrotis lagotis, assembly GCF_037893015.1. Lineage (NCBI taxonomy): Eukaryota > Metazoa > Chordata > Mammalia > Peramelemorphia > Peramelidae > Macrotis > Macrotis lagotis. The sequence goes on along the minus strand of NC_133664.1, from coordinate 162,371,268 downwards.
TTAAAATTTTTCATCAATATTCATTTGTTGAAATTGGTCTATAATTTTCTTTCTCTGCTTTAACTCTTCCTAATTTAAGTATGAGTATTATAGTTATATAATAAAAATAGTTTGGTTGAGACACCATGATATATTTTTAGTATAGTTTATTTAGTATTGAAATTAACTGTTAGTTAAATGTTTGATCGAATTCACTTGTAAATCCATCTGGACCTGAAAATTTTTACTTAGGAATTTCATTGATGACTTGTTCAATTTTTTTAAAATGTGATTAAGGATTTTATTTCCTTTCCTGTTAATATGAAAAATTTATATTTTAGCAAATATCATCCATATAATGTAGATGGTCAGATTGGCATAGAAGTGGGCAAAATTGAGCTTTGAATTATTGCTTTAATTCCATCTTCATTGGTGAATTCTCCCTTTTCTTTTTTGAAATTGATGATGTGTTTTTTAATTAATTTAGCTAAAACTATATTTTTTCATAAAACCAACTCTTATTTTTATTTATTATTCAATAGTTTTTCTTTCAGTTTTATTAATCTCTCCTTTGATTTTCAGAATTTCTAATTTGGTGTTCAATTGAATATTTTTTAATTTGTTCTTTTTCAAGTTTCTTAAATTGAATACCCAATTCATTGAACTGATTATTTCTTTATTTTATTCATGTAAGCATTTAGAAAGAGAAAATTTCCCTTAAGAAATGCTTTGCTACATCCCATTAATTTTAGTACATTATTTCATTATTGCCATTCTATTTGATAAAATGATTTATTATTTCTATGATTTCTTGTTTGACCAACTCATTCTTTAGGATTAGATTATTTAGGTTCCAAATATTTTAATTTATTTTTTCATGGCCCTTTATCAAATGTAATTTTTATTCCATCATTATCTGAAAGTAATGAATTTAATATTTCTGCCTTTCTGCATTTGAATGTGAGGCTTTTAATACCCTAATCTATGATTAAGAGAAGGTATATTTCTTTCTATCCCTATTCAGTTTTCTCCAGAGGCTTATCATATCTAGCTTATCAAAATTCTATGTACTTACCTAACTTCTTTCTTGTTTATTTTGTGTTTAGATTTATCTGATACTGAGAAGGGTGAATTGAGGTCCCCCAATAGAACAGTTTCAACATCTATTTCTTCCTCTTACTTAAATTCTCTAAGATTTTAGATGTTATTCCACCTGATGCATAGGCTTAGTTTTACTATTACTTCATTGTCTATGCTACTTTTAGCAAGATGCAATTTTCTTCATAGTCTCTTTAAATTAGCTCTCGTTTTTATTTTGTTTAGTCTGAAATCAGCATTACTAGTCCTGTTTTGTTTTGTTTTGTTTCTTTATTTAACTTCAGTTGAAGCACAGTAAATTCTGATCCAACCTTTTACTTTTACAATGTGTGGGCCTCTTTGCTTCAAATGTGCTTCTTCTAAATAAAATTAGAGAATCCTGGCTTTTAATCTAATCTGCTTTTTCCTTCCATTTTATGGGAGAGTTATTCCCATTCTTATCCACAATTATGATTACTATGTATTTCCCTTCATTCTATTTTCTCCATTTATACTTTTCTCTCTCATTTCACCCTGTCCTTCTTCAACATTGTTTTACTTATACCTTAAACTGCCCTCCCTTCTATCAGCACCCCTATCCTTTCCCTTTTTCTTTCCCTTCCTACTTCCATAAAGGGTAACATAGATTTCTTTACCCAAATGAATGTGTATGACATTCTGTCTTTGTTTCAAATCTGAAAAGAGTAAGATTAAAATAATGCTTATGCCCTCTCTTCTTTCCCTCTATTGTAATAGATCTTTTAGGCCTCTTCATGTGATATAATTTATCCCATTCTTTCTCCCCCTTTCCTCTTCTCCCAATAAAATACTTTTTCTCCACCTCTTATTTTATCATCACATAAAAGTAAACCTTCTGCCTTAGTGTACTCCTTCTAACTGCCCTAATAAAGATAAAGTTCTTAAATTGCATGTATCATCTTCCCTTGTGGAGATTTAACGGTTTAACCTTATTGAATGTCGTGTTGCTTTTTCCTTTCCTGTTTACATTTTATGCTTCTCTTGAGTCTTTTATTTGAAGAGCAAATTTTCTGTTCAACTCTTTCATCATTGTATGTCTTTTAAATCAGGAAAGTTTGAAAGTCCCCAATTGAATATCCATTTGCCCCCTGAAAGATTATGCTCAATTTTGCAGGGTAGTTAATTCCTCATTGTAATTCAAGCTCCATTGCCTTCTAGAATAATATTCTAGCCCTCTTATCTTTTAATGTAGAAGCTCATAAGTCATGTGTAATTCTGATTGTGGTTTCATGATATTTGAATTTGTTTCTTTCTGATTGCTTAGAGTATTTTCTCTTAGACCTGATAGTTCAGGAAATTGGCTCTAATATTCCTTGGAGTTGTCATCTTGGGATATCTTTCAAGAGATCATCAGTAGATTTTTTTCAATTATTATTTTACTTACTGGCTCTAGGATATCTTAGCAGTTTTCTTTGATCCTTCCTTGAATAATATTGTCCAGCATTTTATTTTTCATTGATCATAGCTTTCAGCTAGTTCAGTAATTCTTGAATTATTCTCTTGAGTTTTTCCAGATCAATTGTTTTTCCAAAGAGATATTTTACATTTTCTATTACTTTTTCATTCTTTTGATTTTGTTTAACTGATGTCTCATAACTTCCACTTGCCCAATTCTAATTTTAAGGAATTATTTTCTTCATTTAGCTTTTATGCTTCCTTTACTATAGGGTCAATTCTTCTTTTAAAAGAATTATTTTTGACAGTGGATTTTTTCCCATTTGGCTGATTCTATTTTTTTAAGTTGTTGCTTTCTTCAGTCAACTTTTGTGCTTCTGTTTCCAAGCTATTGAATCTTTTTTTTTCCCCATAATTCTCTTTCTATAACTCTCATTTCTTTTCTTTTTTATATAGGTTTTTTTGCAAGGCAAATGGGGTTAAGTGGCTTGCCCAAGGCCACACAGCTAGGTAATTATTAAGTGTTTGAGATCAGATTTGAACCCAGGTACTCCTGACTCCAGGGCCAGTGCTTTATCCACTGCGCCACCTAGCCACCCCTTCTCTCATTTCTTTTCACAATTTTTCTTCTATTACTCTAATTTTGAATTCTTCCAATAGTAATTTGGGGGCTTGAAACCAATTTGTTTTCAACTTTGAGGCTTCACATATAGGGATTTTGACATCATTGTCCTCTTCTGAATTTGTGTTTTGATTTTTGCCACCAAATAGCTTTCTAAGGTCTAAACTCTTTTTGCTTTGTTTTGCTCATTTTTTAAACATTTTATTTGTTTTCCAATTATATACCATAGTAATATGTACCCATCGTTTTTTGCAAGACTGAATTTTACAATTTCCCCCCATCCTCCTCCCCATAGAAGGCTGTCTAATAGTGTCTACATTGTTTCCATGCCATACATTGATGTGAACTGAATGTGTTATAAGAGTGAACATAAGAATAACCATAAACCCCCTCCCCCGCCAGATGAGAAACCTCAAGAATAGAGAGAGAGAGAGAAAAAAAAATTGTACTTCGGTCTGTGTTCAGATTTCAATGGCTCTTTCTCTGGGGTGAGTTGCTTTCTTTATTATAAGAATTTGCTTCAATATTTTTCCCACAGTTGCTATTACTAGCTGTACCTCCACTCTATTTCTCCACACACTCATTTATTCTATTCTCTCTCTCCTTTCATCCTGGCCATGTCCAAAAGTGTGTTGAATCTGAGTACCCCCACTCAATCTTCAATCTTTTCTATCACCCATTCCCCCTCATTCTGTCCCTTTCCTCCCATCCTTCTCCAGGGCAAGATAGATTTCCTCACTCTATTAATTGTGTATGTCATTTCCTCCTTGAGCCATTTCCAAAGAAAATGAAGGCTCACTCATTTCCCCTTGCCTTCCCTTCTCCACACCATTGAAAAAGCTTTTTCCTTGACTCTTATGTGAAATCTCTCAGCTTCTTCTTCATCTCCTTTTCCTTCCTCCCAGTACTTTCCCCCATCACACATTGACTCCATCCCTTTACCACATCATACCATTATATTCTGCTCCTTCCAATGTCCTGTCTATATATGCTCCTTGTAACAGCTCTTATAAATGAGAAAGTTCATATGAGTTATCAATATCTTCTTCCTATGCAGGAATACAAACAGTTCAACAGCATCAAGTTCCTTCATAGTTAGTCCCTCTGTTCCACTCGCTCTATGGTTCAGCAGAGTCCTGTACTTGGAGATCAAACTTTCTGTTCAGCTCTGTTCATCTCAATAGGAATGTTTGAAAGTCCCCTGTTTCATTGAAAGTCCATCTTATCCTCTAAAAGGGGATGTTCAGTTTTTCTGAGCAGTTGATTCTCAGTTGTAAACCAAGATCTTTTGTCTTCCATAATTCATATTCCAATCCCTGGGAGCCCTTAATGTAGATGCTATCAGATTCTGTATAATCCTGACTATGGAGCCTCGGTAGTTGAATTGTTTGTTTCTGGCAGTTTTTAGAATTTTCTCCTTGATTTGGGAGTTTTAGAATTTGGCTATAATAATCCTGAAAGTTTTTCTTTTGGGATCTCTTTCAGGGGGTGACTGGTGAATTCTCTTGATTTTTGTTTTACCCTCTGCTTCTAGGACCTCAGGGCAATTTTGCTGTATTATTTCTTGAAAAATGAAGTCTGGGCTCTTCTCCTGGTCATGGCTTCCAGATAATTTTTAAATTATTTCTCCTGAATCTGTTTTTGAGGTTGGTCATTTTTCCATTGACATATTTCACATTTTCTTCTAATTTTGGGCTTTTTTCAAAGTTTTATTTCTTCCTGATTTCTTGCAAAGTTGTCAGCTTCCTTTAGTTCCATTCTGCATTTGAAGGAGGTATTTTCTTCAGAAAACTTTTTTATCTCCTTTTCCAGCTGGCCAATTCTGCTTTTTAAGGCATTCTTCTCCTCATTTGCCTTTTATTTTGCTTTTTCCATTAAGCCTAAACTGGTTTTTAACATATTATTTTCTTCAATATTTTTTTGTATATCTTTCACCAAGCTTTTGATTTGGTTTTCATTATTTTTCTGTATCACTTTCATTTCTCCTCCCAATTTTTCCTTCACTTCCCTTAATTGCTTTTCAAAGTCTTTTTTGAGCTCATCCATAGTCTGAGACCATTTTTCTATTTCTCTTGGAGATTTTGGATATAGAAGCTTCAGTTTTGTTGTCATCTGAGTATGTGTTTTGATCTTCCATTTTGACTAAAGTAATACTCTATGGTCAGATTCTTCTTTTTCTGTTGTTTACTTATTTCCTCAGTCCAAGACTAATGTACAGCATTTCCAAAGCTTTGAGGTTTTTTTGGGGGGGGACACCCCGCTGGGACCTTTTTTTCCTCCAAGGTCTTATTCTCTCTAACCTGTGCTTTGATATGTAGATCCCCCTGCCCCCTAATACTTCCCTCTGGGTATTTAGTATGGACACCCAAACTGCAATACCTGAGTGTAGGCAAACAACAGAGTCCTATCCCAAGGAGAGCAGAGAAATCTTTGCAGACTTCTCTTACTGACTCTGGGGGTGCAGATTCTTGCTGCAGTTTCTGCACCTGTATTCCCCACTCCACACTCATTCTAGTGCAGCAGAGTTCTCTCCTCACCCCTTCAACCTATTGCCAGTGAGCTGATCTCTAGACTGGGCTGGGCTGCACTGGGCTGTGGCCACAGCTTTTTTTCCCAAGTCCCGGTCCTAGTGAAGCGTACCTTTCCCCTGGAATTTCTAAGTTATCTTGGACTGGGAAAATGTATCATTCAGTCTTTCCATGGGTTCTGCCCCTCTAAATATTGGCTAGAGCCCTCATTTGTTTGGTTTTTTTTTTGAGTTTGGGGGGTAAGAGTTCCCAGGAAATGCCTTCATGCCACCATCTTGGCTCTGCCCCAGTGCTCATTATTTTTTTAAGTTGAACTTGATTCCTGGGGTGCAGGGAGCATTGTCCAAAGATTCTGTTACTTGAAACCAGGGGTCTGGTAACTAGCTTTCTGTGGTAGGACATGATGGCTTGTCTACTGTGCTAGGGTGGCACAACATTTTTGGTTTTTGCTTTTGGGTTTTTTTCCTGTGCCACTATGCCGCCTAACCACCCCTGTGGATCTGTTTTGCCCTAGGTTCTAGGGCAGGCAATTTGCCCACTGTTCTGAGGTTAACAGTCCTCATAGCTAGCCTACAGTACCACTGTCTTGCTGAGTCCACACTGCAGGGGTTCCATTGCTAATCTGTGCTATGGCCAAGAATCTCCCATTGGCTTGTCCTGGACACCACCTCTACTAGGTTGTGCTACTATTTTCTCCAAGTGAGACAGAACTTTACTAAATTCTTTTTTAAATTATCTTGTCTAGAAAATTGTTTCATATTAACTTTCTGTGGATTCTGTCACTCCAGAATTCTTTTAGAGTCTTGATTTCTGAAGAAAAATGAGAACTTGGGCATCTTCTTGACTTTTATCTGCCATCCTGGTTCCATATCCTACTTTGATATTTTTATTTTATTTTGATGATAAGTCATTTCTTGATTTCCTTACTTATCTCCAGTTGAGCTCCCCTCACCAATAAAAGATAAGGTTTAGACTGAAAATACTCTAACATCATGTTTAAAGTATTTTATTTTCTCAGTTCTCTATGATTTTAGACTTGCTAAACTTTAATTTCCCTGCAGGTTTGAGAGGTTTAATTTTAACAAATTTTCCATGCTGATGATTAAGTTTGAGTTTAAAAGACACATTCAGATTCCACATGCATACTCACCTCTCTCCTGAAGCTCACATAATGTCCAGGCTGAGTACTGCTGTCTGAAATTCTAGATATTATACATAGTTCAGTGTAGAAATATATGAGAACCTCTAAGGATCAAAGGTAGGATTAAATAACATTGGTATTGATGCTTTGACTCTGTTGAGTATAAGAATATTGGTTGGGGGGCAGCTAGGTGGCACAGTGGATAGACTATCCACCCTGGAGTCAGGAGGACCTAAGTTCAAATCCAGTCTCAGACACTTAATAATTACCTAGCTGTGTGGCCTTGGACAAGTCACTTAACCCCATTTGCCATACAAAAACTTAAAAAAACCCTAAAAAAAGAATATTGGTTGGGAATCTGGCTTTATTTTTTAAGAAATATATTGACAACAGAATACTAAATTTATTAAAGAAAAGGAAAAAGGAAAAAATTAAAATAAATCTGGTTCCTCAATTGACAAATGCTTCAAGAATGTGAATAGGTAGTTTTCAGAAGAAAAAATCAAAGCTATCTATAGTCACAAGAAAAATGTTCTAAATAACTATTGATTAGAGATATTTACAGGTCAAGAATGATAGGTACACTGATGCATTGTTCGTAGAGTTGTGAATTTATTCAGCCATTCTAGAGAACATTATACAACTATGCCCAAAAAGGCTATAAAACTATACATATTCTTTGACCAAAAAAATACCACTATTGGATCTGTATTCCATTGGAGAGATCAAAGAAAATTGAAAGACCTATATGTATATTTATAAAATATGTGTTTAGGATGGCAAAGAATTGGAAATTAAGGAGTTTTCCAGAAATGGCTGAACAAATTGTTGTGTATGAATGGGATGGCAGACTATTGTGCTATAAGAAATGATATGCAGGATGATTTAAGAAGAAACCTGGGAAGATTTATATGAATTGATATAATATGAAATGGGCAGAACAGGGGAATATTGTACATAGTAATAGCAACAGGTAAGAATGATCAACTTTCAGAGTCTTAGCCTCTTTATCAAGAAAATGATCCAAGACAATTCTGAAGGATTCTTGATGAAAAGTGCTATGTACTTGCAGAAAGAGAACTGATAAACTCTGAATAAAGATTAAACTTTATTTTTCTTGTTCTTAGGAAGTGTGTAATCTATTTTTCTTTTACTTTCTTAAGCATACCTTCTCAAGGGGGGGGGGATGACTGAAAGAAAATTTGGAACTCAGAATTTTAAAAAACAAAAGTTAAAACTTTAATATTTAGACTGATTACCCGTAATAACAAATCCCATTGTATTACAAGTCACTGTATGTGCCAGCATCCTGAAAGGAGAAGACTGACATTGTGCAAGTTCTAGCATAGCTTATAAGGCACAAAGATCTTAGATTTCAGAGGAGCCATCCCTCCTGACATGGCCTCCTGGAAATACCACCTAGAAGGTATGTTTGATATCCAGCCTCAACATAAGTTGAGGGCCCTCCCTTCATCTAATGAACAAGCTAGAGTAACTTTTCATAATCTACCTTCTGATAGCAAAATTATATTTAAAAAAGCAACCCTTTTTAAAATTGTATCTTTGAGGATTTGGTTTTCTAGCTAGATTCACCATGAACACTTCTGTAATCATCAGACTTAGAGAAATTTTAGTAAATATGAATGTAAATCTAATTCTGTTTTTGCTGTTTCTTAGGCTAACTCTTCAGTTAATATTTGTCCTTTATTATAACATACTCTGAAGGTTAGTCGCATTTAATCTAATTATTATTTTTAAGGAAAAACTCATGGAAGTCCTCAACATGTAAATGAGAAAAAATATAAATAAACATAAAAATGTGAAACCTAAAATATTATTGAATCTATTGCTTTAATATCACTTTTAAAAATATTAATTTATTTATTTTTATCCATATGCACAAGTATATTTTTAAGTTACAAAATTTCCTTCCACCCTTCCTTCCTACCCCGCCCTCCTCTCAGTGGCAAACAGCCAGGTTAGCATTGTACATACATACTTTGGATAAGCATGTTTGCATATTAGTCTTTCCTAGATATGAGGAATTAGGATTAAAGGAAAGAGATACATAAGAGATAATTTTTATTGCTCATCAGATTCTGAAGGGTTTTGTTTGTTTGGTTTTGCTTTTCTTCCTCTGGATGGGGATAGCATTGTCTTTAGCCTGTCTAATACAGTTGTTTTAGCTCTCTGAACTGCTGAGAGGAGCTGCTTCCATTAAACTTGATCATCTAACAATGTTGCTGTTAATGTGTACATTGCTTGCTTGGTTCTGCTCCCTTCACTTAGTATCAGATCCTAGAAGTCATTCCATGCTCTTCTAGAGTCTGACAATTTATGATTTCTTATAAAACAATAGTATTCCATAGTACTCATGTACTAGAGCTTGGTTTTTTTTTTTTGAGTTTGTACTATTTTATTTTTCATTTATTTATTTATTTTTATTAAAAGTATTATTTGTTTTACAATTCTCCCCATCTCACTTCCCTCCCCCCGCACAGAAAATAATCTGTCAGTCTTTACTTTGTTTCCATGTTGTACATTGATCCAAATTGAGTGTGATGAAAGAGAAATCATATCCTTAAGGAAGAGACAAGAAGTCTAAGAGGTAACAAGATCAGACGATAAGATATCTGTTTTATTCTAAATTAAAGGAAATAGTCCTTGAACTTTGTTCAAACAACCTGGCTCTTTATCTGGATACAGATGGCACTCTCCTTTGCAGACAGCCCAAAATTGCTCCCTATTGTTGCACTTGATAAAAAGAGCCAGTCCTTCAAGGTTGAACATCACTCCCATGTTGCTGTTAGGGTGTACAGTGTTTTTCTGGTTCTACTCATTTAACTCAGCATCAGTTCATGCAAATCCCCCCAGGCTTCCCTGAAATCCCATCCCTCCTGGTTTCTAATAGAACAATAGTGTTCCATGACATACATATACCACAGTTTGCTAAGTCATTCCCCAATTGCAGGACATTTACTTGATTTCCAATTCTTTGCCACCACAAACAGAGCTGCTATAAATGTTTTTGTACAAGTGATGTTTTTACCTTTTTCATCATCTCTTCAGGGTATAAACCCAGTAGTGGGTCAAAGGGTATGTACATTTTTGTTGCCCTTTGGGCATAGTTCCAAATAGCTCTCCAGAAGGATTGGATGAGTTCACAGCTCCACCAACAGTATAATAGTGTCCCAGACTTCCCACAACCCTTCCAACAATGATCATTATCCTTCCTGGTCATACTGACCAATCTGAGAGGTGTGACGTTGTACCTCAGAGAAGCTTTAATCTGCATTTCTCTAATTATTAATGATTTAGAGCAATTTTTCATATGGCTATGGATTGCTTTGATATCCTCATCTGTAAATTGCTTTTGCATATCCTTTGACTATTTATCAATTGGGGAATGGCTTTTTGTTTTAAAAATATGACTCAGTCCTCTATATATTTTAGAAATGAGTCCTTTGTCAGAATCATTAGCTGTAAAGATTGTTTCCCAATTTACTACATTTCTTTTGATCTTGGTTACAGTGGTTTTATCTGTGCAAAAGCTTTTTAATTTAATGTAATCAAAATCATCTAATTGGTTTTAGGTGATATTCTCCAACTCTTCCTTAGTCATAAACTGCTCCACTTTCCAGAGATCTGACAGGTAAACTAAGTCCTTGATTTTCTAATTTGCTTATATTATTGTTTTTTTTTTGTCTAAGTCCTGTAACCATTTGGATCTTATCTTGGTAAAGGGTGTGAGGTGTTGGTCTAATCTAAGTTTCTACCATACTAACTTCCAAATATCCCAGCAGTTTTTATCAAAGTGGGAGTTTTTATCCCAGTAGCTGGACTCTGAGTTTATCAAACAGCAGATTATTATAATCATCTCCTGCTTTTGCACCTAGTCTATTCAGCTGGTCTACCACTCTATTTCTTAGCCAATACCCAACAGTTTTGATGACTGATGCATTTTAATATAATTTTAGATCAGGTAGAGCTAAGCCACGTTCCTTTGCACTTTTTTTCCTTAAGCTGATGGAAATTCTTGACTTTTTATTTCTCCATATGAATTTACTTACAATTTTTCCAAACTCATTAAAGTATTTTTTTGGAATTTTGATTGGTAGGACACTAAACAGGTAGTTTAGTTTTGGCAGAATTGTCCTTTTTATTATATTAACTCTACCTATCCATGAGCAGTTGATATTTGCCCAATTATTAAAATCTGATTTAATTTGTGTGAGAAGTGTTTTATAATTGTTTTTTAAAAAGTTTCTGAGTCTTTCTTGGCAAATAGACTCCCAGATATTTTATATTATTTGAGGTTACTTTGAATGGCATTTCTCTTTCTAGCTCTTCCTGCTGTATCTTGCTAGTTGAGTTATTTGTGAGGGTTTATTTTATAACCTGCAACTTTGCTAAAATTGCTAATTGTTTCCAGTAGTTTTTTAGATGATTTCTTGGGATTCTCTAGCTAGACCATCATGTCATCTGCAAAGAGTGAGAGTTTTGTCTTTTCCTTCCCAATTCTAATTCCTCCAATTTCTTTTTCTTCTCTAATTGCTGAAGCTAACATTTCTAGTACAATATTGAATAGTAGTGGTGATAATGGGCACCCTTGTTTTACCCCTGATCTTATTGGGAATGCCTCTAGCCTCTCCCCATTGAATACAATGCTTGTTGATGGTTTCAGATAGATGCTGCTAATTATTCTGAGGAACAATCCATTTATTCCTGCATTCTCCAGTGTTTATATTAAGAATGCATGCTGTATTTTGTCAAAAGCTTTTTCAGCATCTATTGATATGATCATATGATTTCTGATAGGTTTGTTGTTGATATAATTGAGTATACTAACAGTTTTCTTAATTTTGAAACAACCCTGCATTCCTGGGATAAATCCTACTTGATCATAATGTGTTATCCTAGTGATAACATGTTGTAATCATTTTGCTAAGATTTTATTTAAGAATTTTGCTTCTATATTCATCAGGGAGATAGGTCTATAATTTTCTTTCTCTCTTTTAACTCTTCCTGGTTTAGGTAATAGCACCATATTGTTTTCATAGAAAGAGTTAGGCAGAGTTCCATCTTTCCCTATTTTTCCAAAGAGTTTATATAGAATTGGAAGCAATTGTTCCTTGAATGTTTGGAAGAATTCACTTGTGAATCCATCTAGCCCTAGAGATTTTTTCTTGGGGAGTTCAATGATGACTTGTTGAATTTCTTTTTCTAAGGTAGGGTTGTTTAGGTATTTAATCTCCTCTTCATTGAACCTAGGTAATTTACATTTTTCTAAATATGCATCCATTTCACTTAGATTATCAAATTTATTGGCATAGAGTTGGGCAAAATAATTTCAAATTATTACTTTAATTTCCTTCTCATTGGTGGTGAGTTCACCTTTTTTTATTTATGATACTAGCAATTTGATTTTCTTCTTTCTTTTTTTAAATCAAATTGACGAGAGCTTTATCAATTTTATTGGTTTTTTCATAATACCAACATTTGGCTTTATTTATTAATTGAATTTTTTTGCTTTCTATTTTATTAATTTCTCCTTTAATTTTCAGAATTTCTCATTTGGTATTTAATTGGGTTATTTTTAATTTGTTCTTTCTCTAAATTTTTAGTTGCATGTTTAGTTCATTGATTTCCTCTTTCTCCAACTTATTCATGTAAGCATTTAAAGCTATAATATATCCCCTGACAGCCACTTTAAGTGAATCCCATAGGTTTTGGTATATTGTTTCATTATTATCATTATCTGGTATAAAATGGTTAATTCTTTCTATAATTTGATTTTTGGTCCACTCATTATTTAAAATGAGGTTATTCAGTTTCCAATTGGTTCTGGGTCTATATTTCCTTGGCCTAATATTGCATATGACTTTTATTGCATTGTGTGATCTGAGTAAGATGTATTCACTATTTCTGCCTTTCTGCAGTTGATCATTAGGTTTTTATGTCCTAGTACATGATCAGCTTTTGCATAAGTTCCATGTACTTCAGAGAAAAAGGTTATTCCTTTCTATCCCCATTCAATTTCCTCCATAAGTCGATCATATCTAGTTTTTTCTTAAAATTTGTTTACCTCCTTAACTTCTTTCTTTTTTATTTTATGATTCAATTGATCTAGATCTGAGAGCGGGAGGTTGAGTTCTCCCACTACTAGAGTTTTGCTGTCTATGTCTTCCTGTGGCTCTTACAGCTTCTCCTCTATGAATGTGGATGCTGTCTCATTGAATGTATATATATTCAGTATTGAAATAGCGTTATTGTCTATGGTACCTTTTAGGAGGATAAAGTTTCCTTCCTTATCTCTTAATGCTATCTATTTTTGCTGTTGCTTTGTCTGAGATAAGGATTGCTACCCCTGCTTTTTTTACTTCAGCTGAAGCAAAATATATTTTGCTCCAACCTTTTACCTTTACTCTATATGTATCTCTCTGCTTCGGATTCTGGTTTTTAATCCACTCTGCTATTCACTTATCTTTTAAGGGTTAGTTCATCCCATTCACATTCAAAGTTATAATTACTAATTCTTTATTGCCCTCCATGCTTTCTTCCCTCTGTTTGTATTTTCCCCTTCCCTCCATCCATAGTCTCCAGTACTTTTTTTCTGAATACCACCCCCTTCAGTGTGTTTGCCGTCCTATATCACCCGTCCCCTTTCTTTCCCCTTTCTCTTTTTCTCTTTTCCCCTTCCCTTCCTTTTTGTTAGTTCCCCTTTTCCCCCACTTCCCCTCACTTTCTCCCTCCCCCCTCCCTTTTCCCCTTTTAATACTTGAAAGGTTAGATGTTTTTTAAGTTAACTAAGTATGTGTAAATTGACTTTAAGCCAAGTCTGATGAGAAGAAGATTCAGATGTTTCTCATCTCCTCCCTTCTTCCCCTCTATTACCATAGGTATTTTGTACCTCTTAGTGTGATGAGATTTACCCCATTCAATCCTCTCCCTCCTCCCATCTCCTTCTTGTCCCCCTTTTTTAAGGAGGTAGTGTTTTTTAGATCATTCTATCTGAGTCATAGAAAATTCTGAGTATCTGTCACTTCTAGCTAAGTATTTACCAGAACTCATTTAACCATTTCCCAATTGATGGGCATCCCCTCAATTTCCAATTCTTTGCCACTACAAAAAGAGCTGATATGAATATTTTGGAATATGTAGGACTTTTCTAATACTATATTGAATAGTAATGGTGATAATGGGCATGTTTGTTTCACCCCTGATTTTATTGGAAATGTTTCAAGTTTATACCATTACATATAATATTTCTTGATGGTTTTAGATTGATAATATTCATTATTTTAAGGAAAACTCCATTTATTCCTAAACTTTCTAATATTTTTAATAAGAATGGATGTTGTATTTTATCAAAGGCTTTTACAACACCTATTGAGATAATCATATGATTTCTGTTGGTTTTGCTATTGATGTGCTCAATTATGTTGAGTGCTTTCCTGATATTGAACCATCCCTGACTCCCTGGTATAATCCTACCTGATCATGTTGTATTATCCTAGTAATAACTTGCCATAGTCTCATCACTAAAATTTTATTTAAGGTTTTTGTATCAATATTCTTTAGGGAGATTGATCTATAATTTTACTTGTCTATTTTGGTTCTTTCTGGTTTATGTTGCAACACCATGTTGGTGCTACAAAAGGAGTTTGTTAGAACACCTTCCTCTTTTTTTTTAAATAATTTATGTAGAATTGGGATGAATTGTTCCTTAAATGTTTGTATAATTCACTTGTAAATCCATCTGGACCAGGAGACTTTTTTCTTAGGGAGTTTATTGATGATTTGTTCAATTTCTTTTTCTGAATTTGAATATTTTATTTCCTCTTCTGTTAATCTGGATAGTTTGTATTTTTGTAAATATGCATCTATTTTATTCAAGTTTTCCAATTTGTTGGCATACAATTTGGCAAAGTAGATCCGAATTCTCTCTTTAATTTCCTCCCTGGTGGCTAGTTTGCTCTTTTCATTTTTTGATATTGGCAATTTGATTATCTTCTTTCTTTTTTAAAAAATTCAGATTAACCAAAGTTTTGTCTATTTTATTGACTTTTTCATATAACTAACACAGTTTCATTTATGAGATCAATAGTTTTCTTGCTTTCAGTTTTATTAATCTCTCCCTTGATTTCCAGTATTTCTAATTTGGTATTTAATTGGGGATCTTTAATTTGTTATTTTTCTAGCTTCTTAAATTGTATATCCAATTCATTAATCTCCTCTTTATTTTATTCATATGGACATTTAGAAATATAAATTTTCCTCTCAAAACTGCCTTGGCTGCAGCCCACAAATTTTGGTATGATGTCTCATTTGTATCATTTACTTGGATATAATTATTAACTATTTCTATTTTTTGCTGTTTGGTCCACCCATTCTTTAAGATGAAGTTATTTAATTTTCAATTAGGTTTTGCTTTATCTTTCCATGACCCTTTATTAATATAATTTTTATTGCATTCTGGTCTGAGAAGTGTGTATTTATTATTTCTGCCTTTCTGCATTTTAATAAAAGGTTTTTGTCCCCTTGGACATGGTCAGTTTTGGTATAGATGTCATGTACTGCTGAGAAAAAAGGTATGTTCTTTTCTATCCCCATTAAGTTTTCTCCAGAGTTCTATCATATCCAAGTTTTCTAAGATTTCATTCACCTTCTTAATTTTTTTATCTAGTTTTGAGAGAGGGAGATTATGGTTTCTCCCATTTTTATAGTTTTGCTGTCTATATCTCCTTGTAATTCATTCAGTTTTTCCTCTAGGATTTAATATCACTTTCATTTCTACATATATCCCTTCCTTATTCCCCTTCACAGACAGACCTCTCTTATAAGAAGATAAAACATAAAGAAGACAATTCTTTCAAACAAATCAGCAATGCAAACTGGGTTTGATGTCATATGAAGTTTCCTGCCTATAGTCCCCTTTCTGCAAAGAAGGAAAAAAAGATGCATTTTTCTTACCTATTTTCCAAACTAAGTTTAGTCATAAAAAACATTTAGTTTCTGCTTTTCTCTCCATTTACTTTAATATAGTTCATAGGTTTATTGTTTTCTTTGCATTTTCTTATTTTATTTTGCACTAGTTTATAAAATCCTTATTTTTTCTATTCTTCACATATATCATTTCTAATGGCACTGTAACATTTTATTACATTCATATGTTGCAGTGACCTTGGGCACTTATGAACTGTGTAACCCTGGACAAGTTACTTAATCTCTCTCTACCTCAGTTTCTTCAATATAAAAATAGAAATAATAGAAGTCACTTCATCTCAGGGTTGTTCGGTGATGATGTTTGTCTTTCATTCTTGAAGAAGAACATAACATTAGGGAGGTGATGCCATGACTTGCATATGAATAAGATTTGAGTGAGGAGATGCTGTGCTAAGTCTCACTTTCTCTTCCAGAGTCATCTGGGTCTGGAGGCTAGATATGGATCAGGACAACTGGAGAAGATCTTGTAGAATCACAATTAAGTGACTTATCCAAGGTGACACAACTAGTAAGTGTCTGCAGATTTAAAGGCAGGTCCTCCTGACTTCTGGGTTGGCACTCTATTCATTGTGCCATCCAGGTGCCCCTTCTGTGATAATATTTATAAAAACACAATCCAGTATCTGGAACAAAGTAACACAAATGCTTATGTCCTTTTCTTCACTTTTCCTCTGTGCTACCATAAAAATGTCACTATAAATATTTTGATGTTTATTGCAATTGTCTTTAACCTTCATAAATGTGTGACTGACAGTGTGACCTCTGGATTAAAGGTTAGCATAGCATAGCACTTTCTTAGTATAATGCCAAATTATTTTACCAAATACTTTGACCACTTAACAACTCCATACATCAGTTTTTCTAGTTTCAATAGCCTCTTTTAAGGAATAGGCTTGATACTGGAATTCTGGCACCCTGTTATTTCAGCTTCCATATTTGAATGAAATGAGGTGCTTGAAAATCAATGACATTTAATAAAAACAAAAGGTTTGCTTAGTCCAAAAATATCAAGAATATTCCATAAACTTGCAGTCACAATTAGCTTCTATAGAAGTCCTTCTCATCCCCCACACCCTATTCATATGGAAAATGTCTATTCAAATGCTGACATCCATGAACAAATTTTTTTTCTTTACAATATTTATAACTGTTATTACCCTTAGTGAACCCAAAAACATATTAACAGAGCCAGAGAATACCAAGAAACTGTGTCTCAGGAGGCACAGCTTGAATTTTGCCTTACACCTAGGCTAGGTCTGGCTTTGTTACACATTACAGAAAATATAGCCTAAGTGATATTGGAGGAGAAGGATAAACTCTTGTAGACATCTCACCCTTCCAAAATGGATTGTTTCCACCTTTTATCATCTTTGGCAATTTTCTGGGAGTAACATGGATTTCAGGATAGTTTTTTTTTAATTTTCATTTCTCTTACTTGTTATGATTTGGGACAATCTTTCATGTACCTGTTGATAATTCTTTTGAAAAATATTTGTTAATATTCTTTGGCCTTTTATCTTTTGCAGAATGGTTCTTAATGGTTCTTAAATGGGCATTATTAAGGGAAGTCTCTCAAAGTGCATCAGCTAGAATTATAGCTTTAAATGAAGTAAAACCATTGTTCAAGTATAAGAAGGATCTATGATTTTATCTCTTCCTTAAATTTATGTGTGAAAACTCCTTCTATCAAGGCAGACTGTAAACTGTCTACAATTTCAGTAAGTCCTAGGGAGCTGCCTGAGGCACACAGAGATCAAGTGACTTAAATAGAATTCACATAATAAGTATCAGGGACATATATGAACTCATGTCCTCCAAAGACCTATCATAATGTTCTTTCCATTATTCCAGAGCTACATCAGTTAAATAGTTATTAAATCATACCATTAACACCACCTGAGGAAGACCTAGAGGGATTGGGTTTTAATGGAAATAGAATTAGAACTGGAGGCAGATTGGAGTTTTAATTTTGATTTTGCTCTGTGATCTGAAATAAATCTTTTAAACCCTGTGAGTCTTAGTTCACTTAGTTTCCACTGGAGCTTCTTTCTTAAAGTTCATCTATAATATCTTAATCCTTCAAACTCATTGGTCTTTTCTAACTCATTTCCTTTCACCTCTGGGGCTGCATAAATGACTTCCCATATACCCCCCTACCTCTTTGTTTTATTATCCTATAATGTAAGTCTTTGTGTTCAGAAGATATTGCAAGGAGGAACAAAGACCTGAATACTTAACTGGATAGAGAAATAAGTAATAAAATAGTAATAGTAAATAGTAATAAAATAAAAATAAAAAAGTAATAAAATTACATTGTAAAGAAAACATAGTAACCCATAGGATATTTTTTAAAAAATAAAGAAATACTAGAATATTTTTATTTACAAAAGTGATCAATACTTAGGAATTTATAATCTTCCTTCAGCCTTGTGCTAAGATAACCAGATCTTCAATAAATCTTGCCACTCTAGGACACCACATATCTCAATATGAGCCTTTTTCTACAACTATGTCAATCATACTTGCATTTAAAGAGAAATAGATAATATAACTCCTTTGGTCATTAAGATTTGAACTCATGACTTAGGTTTTTAGTCTGCTACTTAGCAAAATCATTTGTGATGCTTTACACTTTGAAAACAAGGTTTTCTTTCTTATTCGCCCCAGGCTCTTGACCAGTTCATAAAGATCAGCTACTCTTTCTTCATTTCTACTCATTTCCTAACTTTTCATTTTGGTGGTCTAAATTCATTGCCTAAGCACTCCCAGGCTACCCTGTTCTTTCAAGACTGATCAGGAATACTTGACTTTTCAGGAAATAATGAGTAATCTTTGCATAAAAAAGTAACTACAGAATAGCTCTCTGTTTGCATTTATAGGAGTCATTCAATAGTTGTTATTCATTAACCAGTTCCTCCTCTAGGGTAGCTTATTTATGGGGAATTTTTGAAGAAGGCAGCTTTTGTTCCCTTTTCCTCCTTTTATCTTTGGTCTCTCCACCCCCCAGTCTCAACCTCAAACAGTACTAATGCCTGAATAAGTCAGTGTTCTTATAGGTCAAGATCCTACAATTACATCAACATTGAGATGGTAAAGTCATCACTCACAGACTCCTGCTCAGTCTCTATATATCATGGGAAATACCATCATGTATATTGCTCTTCCCACCAAGGAACATTTTGGTTAGAACTATGACATGACAAATGATTAAAAATCCAAACTTGACACAATTCCCGCTGAAAAATTTAAGCCTTGGAGTCTGTAGTCTTTTCCTTTACTTGTATAGCCCTGAGAATTTCAAATGTTCTATGTCATTAAAAGAAGGAAGAGGAAACATGAGAGATGATTGCAACAATATTAGCAAGATCTCAGGATTCTAAGCATCTCTTGAACCAACTAACAGAATTATGAAGAAATCTGTTTAAAATTCCAAGTAACTTTAAAGCAACATAGAAAAGTTCTTTTTTTCACCTGGTTCTGTTCCATTTTCACCTTTCCATCATCTACATATAAACTTGCTTGAGTTTCCCAATCCAACACAAAAGATTTCACTTAACTCTTTCATCCTATCCATCCGTTTACTACCAAATTTTTTTGGGGAAAAGTTGTCTGTATTCATTGCCCCTACTAATACCTATTTATCTCATTTATATCTACACTATTCTATGGAAAATTCTTTTTTTTTTAAGTTCACCTGCAATATCGTGTCTCCAAATTCCCTGGTCTTTTCTAAACCTTCATTTTCCTTTACCTCTCTCTTTATACTGTGGACTCTTCTTTTCAGCATTTTCCTCTTTTGGCCTTAGAGACTATAAAAATCTCCTGGTACTCTTTCTATTTTCCTAATGGTACCTTCACTACCACTTTTTCAGATTCTACATTTTCTTTGCAAAAGAAGCAAGTATTTATTAAGTGCCTTCTGGTGCAAATCATTATACTAAGGTCTAAGAATATAATTACAAAGAATGAAATAATTCTTAAATTCAAAGAGCTTACATTCTAAAATTCAGTAACATTTAAGGTAGACAATACCCTAAGATTTCTTTCCTTAGTTCTCTTCAGCCTTCACTTTATACTCTCTCCCCAGTAACTTCATTCTCAAGATTTCAAATCTGATGATGAATATAGATATTAAGGGCCTTATATTCACCACCATTGAAGAGAAAATTAAAGTAATAAGTTGGAGTTATTTTGCCAAATTGTATGCCAACAGATTTTACAAGTTAAGTGAAATGGAGAAATATGTCCTACCCAGATTAACAGAAGAGAAAAACAAGTACTTAAATAACCCCACTTCAGAAAAAAAAGAAATTGAAGAAACCATCAATAAACTATCTTAGAAAAAAATATCCAGGGCTATATGGATTTAGATTTGAGTTCTAACAAACATTTAACGAACAATTAATTCCAATTTTATATAAACAAATTTTTTAAAATGGGAAAAGAAGGAATTTTGCCGAATTCCTTCTATGACACCAATATGGTACTGACACCTAAACCAGGAAGAAACAAAACAGTCAAATAAAATTATAAACCACTTTCCTTAATGAATATCAATGCAAGAGATTACAAATTATTTCTAGGATAATACACCATGATCAGGTAAAATTTATATCAGGCAGGCAGGGATGGTTCAATATTAGGATAACGATCAATAACAATTAACAAAAATTATCTCAATAAATGCTGAAAAAAGCTTTGAAAAAATACAGTACCTATTTCTTAAAAAAATACTAGAGAATTTATGAATAAATGACATTTTCCTTAAAATGATAAGCAGTAACTATCTAGAACCATCACCAAGCATTATATTTAATAGGGAGAAACTCGCAGCATTTCCAGTAAGATAAGGGGTGAAATAAGAATACCCATTATCACCACTGCTATTCAATATAGTATTAGAAATATTAACTTTAGCAATGAGAAGAAAGGAATTGAAGGGACTAGAACAGGCAACGAAGAAACAAAATTTTCACTCTTTGCAGACAATATAATGTGTGCTTAAAGAACCCTAGAAAATAAACTAAAAAACTATTTGAAATAATTAAAAATTTTATGAAATAAGCAAGATATAAAATAAACTTACATAAATCATCAACATTTCTAAATATGACCAATAAAGCCCAAGAGGAAGAAAAAGAAAAGAGAAATTCCATTTAAAGTAATTGTAGACAACATAAAATACTTGGGAATCTACCTCCCAAGACAAACCCAGAAGCTATACGAACACATTAAAAAACTTTTCACATGAATAGAATCAGATGTAAACAATTAGAAAAATGTCAGTTGCTCACGATTAGGCTGACCTAATATAATAAAAATGATAATTCTTCCCAAATTAAATTACTTATTCAGTGCCATACAAATCAAGCTACCAAAAAAGTGTTTTACAAAGCTAGAAAAAATAGTAATTTTTCATCTGGAGCAACAAATGAACAAGAATATTAAGGGAATAGATGAAAAAAATACAAAGGAAGACCTAACTATATATTAGATCCAAAACTATACTACAACAATCTTAAAAATTGTCTGGTACTGTTTTAGAAATAGAGAAATGAATTAATTGATTAGATTATGTACAAAGAATTACTAAATAACTTTAGTAATGTCCTGTTTCATAAATCCTAAAACTCTAGTTTCTGGGATAAGAAATTACTATTTGACAAAAACTGGAAAATAATAAGGGAAAAACTAGGCTTAGACCCACATCTTACACCCTATACCAAAATAAAGTCAAAATGTATACACGATTTAAACATAAGGGTGATACCATAGACAAATTGAGAGAACAAGAAATACTCTATTTGTTGGATTTATGGAGAGGGAAGAAGTTTATAACTCAACAAGAAATAGGAGTCATTCTAAATTGCAAAATGGATAATTTTTACTATATTAAATTAAAAAGTTTTTGCACAAATAATACCATTATAGTCAAGATTAGAAGGAATGCAGAAAGCTGGAAATCCATATTTACTGAATTGAATTTATAAGAGTATAAGTCATTCTCAGTTGATAAATGGTCAAAGGATTTGAACAGGCAGTTTTCAGATGAAGAAATTAAAACTATTTGTAATTATATGAAGAAATTCTCTGAATTATTATTAATTAAATAAATGCAAATTAAAACACCTATGAGGTACTACCTCATACCTATCAGACTGGCTAAGATGACCAAAAAATGAAAATGAATAGTGTTGGAGAGGATGTGGGAAAGGATATTAATGCACTGTTGGAGGAGTTGTAAATTCATTTAACCATTCTGTAAAGCAATTTGGAACTATGCCCGAAAGGAAAATAAAATTGTGCATACTTTTGATATAACAATACCACTACTAGGTCTATATCTCAAAGAAATCATAAGAATAGGAAAAGTCTCACATGTTCATAACTATTTATAGCAGTTCTTATTGTAGAGGAAGTTGAGGGCATGCTCATCAATTGGGGAATGACTGAATATTTAATGAATGTTATGGGTACTGTTGTTCTGTAAGAAATCATGAATGACTGGACTTTCAAAAAGAAAAAAGGACTTATCCGAGCAGAACCAAGAGAACATTTTACACATTAATTACAACATTATGAGATGATCAATTATGTTGGATGCAGCAGTTCAGCAATCAAGGACAATCCTGAGAGACCTATTAAGGAAAATGCCATTCACATCCAAGGTACAAATTGTGACTTCTGAATACAGACGAAAACATACTATATTCACTTTATAAAACTTCTATTTTGGTTTTCTTTATTTCTCATGGTTTCCCCCCCTTGATTCTAAGTCTCCTCCACAACATGACAAATATGGAATTATGCTTAACATGATTGTACATGTATAACTTTTATCACTTTGTTCACTATCATGGTAGGGGGTAAAGGATGATAGAATGGTAGAAAAATGTGGAAGTCATAGACTTGCAAATGGATGAATGTTTAAAACTACCTTTATATGTAATTAGAAAAATGAAATAAAATTTCAATAAAGATTAAAAACCACTTATCTTTATATAACATTGTAAAACTTAAAAAATGTTTTGTTGCTATTTTCAATAAAACTCTAAAACTAGCAGGTTGTGTCATTACTATTTAAAGATAAAGAATGTATGCTCAGAAAGATTTATATACGCACATCTTCAAGGTTCAAGTTCATCAATCTTTAAAATATATATATATATATATACATATATATATATATATATATATATACATATATATATATATATATATATAATTCCAAAAGTTTTAATACATAGTCTTTAAGCTATTAAAGCCAAACTTGACCTCTTAACTGATCTACAACTCACATTATCAACTTCTATGGGGTTTCTCAACCTAACAATAGGGTGGAAAAAGAATGTTGGATTTGGATTTTCTTTTTCTTTTTCCATTTAGATTCAAATCCTGGTTTAGTTACTATTTAGATTGTATAACCACTTAATTGTTTAGGGTTCAATTTGATCATTTGTAAGCCTGGGGACTATACTAGGTAGCCTCTAAGCTCCCATCTACTTCAAACCCTTTCTATTATGTTGATGACTCAAAATGTTCATTAAACTTAAGCTTGGACCCCCAATAATCTCTATTAGTGCCACTGCCATATATTTTGTACCCCGTCTTCAAAACCTGATCTTAATGATTTTTGTTCCTTCTCTCTCACTTTTCATCTCTCCTAAATTCCTTTTCAATTCTGCCTCTTCCATAATTCCATAAATGAGCTTCTTTTTCCTATTGCCATCGCCACTATTCTCTAATCAGCCAATAAATGAACATTTGATAGGTGGCACTGTGAATTGAAGACCCAGACCTGGAGTCAAGAAGACTTCTTTTCCTGAATTCAGATTTGGCTTCAGACACTCACTAGCTATGTGATCCTTGGGCAAGTCACTTAATCCTGTTTGTAAAATAAACTGGAGAAGGAAGTGCTAAACTGCTCCAGAATTTTTACCAAGAAAACCCCAAATGGGGTCATGAAGAATGAGATACAACTGAAACAACTGAATGACCACAACAACCTGATAGGGTTTGGAACACTGGGCAATATAAATTTTAACTCTTATTAGTTATTTTTTTTAAATTAAGGGTCTATTTTGCATCAGATGCTGTGTTAATTGCTGTGGGTAGGGTGGTGCAAAGATAAATATGAAACAATCCTTGCTCTGGAAGAGCTTACATTCTATTAGGGCAATAACAAGTACACACACATAAACACACACACACACACACACACACACACACACAGATGAGAAGATAGTAAACAAAAACAGAGTAAATAAAATGCAATTTCAGAGATGGGAAAACACTAGCAGCCACCTTGTTACTGCCACCTGAGTAATTTGAATTGATTCTTCAGCCTCCGTTCTCTTCACTCTACTTTAAGCTCTTTGATTTATCTAGCCGTCATAAAAGTTTATTTTGGGCCATATATACTATGAAATCAAGGAATACAGCTAGGCCGAGTAAAACAATATCCTTGCATTTACACTAATTTTTGTGTTTGGTTAGATTCATTTTCATAGCACAGGCAGTGAATTTTGACTCTCTCCCAAACTGCAGTGTGGGCTTTCTTTGACAAAAATCAGGGCAAATTAAGCAGAAAGGCATAGGTTCCTTTTGACTCTAAGGCATATGGAGACTCCTAGTAAAGATGTAGTCCTTGGGGTCTGGAAATGTAGACTGTAGACTAAAAAGTAGATGTAAGATTGATAGTATCAGTTGACATGTATAACTTTGCTCTGTGTTCTAAAGAACTTGGGGCTAATTTGGGAAATCTTGACAAGAATTCTGCTTTCTAGTCAATATAAAGCTTCACTCTTCCTTCTCCCACCACTCCATAAACACTCAATTCAATGTCTCAGGATGACAGGACATTTGCAACATTCTACCAGATTTGTATTTTAAATTCACACATGTATTGGGGACACAAAGACAAAATGATATCCTTGACACCAAAGAACTTTCATTATCTTAGGGAAAAACAACATTTAAAAAGACAATGGACTCAGATTTGTTTCTTTTCTGATCATTAACTTCCACGGGTTGGTTTCTCTCTTTGACTTTTGTTTCCTGCTGAGTAACCTAACAAAAGTTCCAAAATAAAGATTAGGTATAGCTTGTGGGTAGGTTTCTACAGGTGAGAGTAGGTGGCACAGTGGAGAGAGTGTGGGCCTGGAATCAGGAAAATCTGAGTTCAAATACGACCTCATACTAGCTTTTTGACCTTGTGTAAGTTACTGTTTGTTTCAGTTTCCTTACCTGGCAAAATGAGTTGAAGAAGGAAATGACATCTTTACAAAACAATGAAAATAAATGCTATCATGAAGTGTCGGATAAGATTAAAAAAGTGAGCAGCCACATGTTTCCTTCAGATATTAATATCTGGCTCCTGACATCAAGATTTGGGCAATAGACAACATGGGACAATCTTTTCTCCAAATATTATCATTTGGGTCACTGATATACAGATTTTGTCAATATATAATATAGGATAACCATTATTTCACTTCACAGAAAATTCATAAGACAATGAACATGAGTTCTGGAGATTTGGTCAATAAGTATCTTTTAAGTGATAAGTATTGGGGGTAAAAAGAAAAGCAAAATGATAGATCTGTCCCAGAATAACTGACATTCTATTGGGTGAGACAGCAAACAAAAGATTATGTTCATATATGTTCTGCACAATTCATATGTCTGCCCAAAATTTTTTGAAGTCTTCTTATATATTATTTGCTAAAGTGAAATAACATTCAATTACATTGTTATATAATTTTCTAACTCAGACTTTCCCCCATTTATTTTGCTACTGCAAAACCTTCTGCTACAAATATTTTTGGACATTTAACTGATCTTTGCTGGATTGAATAAATGCAAGTTTGTTGAAATTTTTTATTATTTTGTCTTTCTGGCTGATAGAATAGGTGTTTAGTCCAAAGTTTTCCTTTTTTAAAAATGATGGTTGAAATTTGTTTTATTAGTTTTGAAATCATCAGTTATATAATGATTAATCATAATCATGCAGGTTCAAGGGCTTCAGTCTTGGTGAACTGAGAATTTCCACAAGAGAGAGGAACAATACCTAAAAAGTTTACACATTTTAAAAATCATTGTAAATACAAAATCATACAATAAAAATTGGAGATTTTACTGACAAAAAGGAATTTTTAAAAGTAGCATGGTTTTACACATATTAAAATGGTCATGAAATGCATAATACTATAGTAAATAGCCTGTCTGTGGCCATGAAAACAAATAAGACCAGATTGAAGGGAGAACAGGGTTAGGGAGAGTAGAATTGGTGCAGTCCAAGACTCCTCAGCTCTCACAGTACTAGGATATATACAATAAATATGGCATTTTACCCTTTCAGAGGTTTTTGGCAGTAGGCTTTGAAACAGTTGCAGTTTGTGAATTATTGTGAAATGGGCAGTTTTCTGTGTTCTTTCACTATTTCTTGAGTGGAAGAAATCTCACTGAAGCTAATTTGAAATTCCTATAAACCTAAAAGTGTTCTCTAATAAATCGGTTGCATCGGATCAAATTCATGTTTTTCAAACACAATTGTAACAGAACTGCCTGTATATAGAGAAAGAGAGATGGAGGTTCCCAAAACTCTTTTTAAATCTTAGGATTGGGACAGCCCTCCTGTATAATTCTGTCCTGTCTGGAAGGTCCTTTGCTATATCAGAGAGATTTTTATTAATGCTTATATTTGATACATTTCTCTAAAGCATAGAAATAGCAAGCCCTAGGGATACAGTCCATTGTCACCTAGGCTAATAGGAATGGAAGCCTTAAAAAAAAAAGCAATTTACCTCTCTGATGAGGGACTGGGTTTTTTCTGTGCTGGTCATGTGCCAAATTCCCCTAAGATTTTGCTTCCACTCATGTTCAAATATATCTTCTGGGGGGAGGGGATGAGTAAGACAAAGGCAATGGCTCCTGGGACTAGAAAAGGGATATATGGAAAAGGATGGAGGTCCCTAAAATCCAAATCCTAAGGCAAAAAGGAGGCAGTACCTCCTCTTTTTTCCTCCTTCACTAGGTAAAGTTTTTTTCCCCCATCTTCAATCAAAGAAAACTCCAAGGATTAATTTTCCAAAGACAATACTACAAGCCTCTATAGTTAGAATTTGGGGTAGCTTCAATGTTTTATTTCCCCCCCCCACATCATCTTAGCTAGCTAATCTTATCCTTCTTTGTAACATAGCAAAGTCAGTCTGAGAGAGAGAGAGAGAGAAAGAGAGAGAGAGAGAGAGAAGAGGTAGATAGTGAATTAGAGATGGAAGAGAAAGAGAGATAGATATTGATTATATAGATATGGATATATATATACATACTATTTATGCATATATAAATATACATATGCATTTGTGAATACACAAATAACAAACACACAGTTATAACAGAGCTATTTATACCTAGAGAAAAAGAGATGGAGGTTCCAGAACCTCTTTTTAAATCTTCTAAATCTCAGGATTGGAAGAGTCTTCTTGTAAGTAAGAGTCCCTTCTAGTTCCAGAGATATGATCCTGCAACCCTATGATTCTGTCCTGTGTTGAATATACCCATATACATATGTGTATTTAGATGTGAACACACATGTGTGTATTTATATATACATATATAGTACATATATGTATATATGTATGTGTATATATATATATATATATATATATATATATATATATATTTTAGTATGTGGTAGGCATAGTTAATTGCTGTGCTTGCCAAGAAGGGCAAAAAGAGTTCTTGTTATCAAGGAGCTCACAGTTTAATAGGAGATATAATGTGTAAATGACTATGTACAAACAGGATAAATAGGGGATCAATTTGGAAATAATTGTTAATGTATGTACCTATTTTGTGCCAAACACCTTACTAGGTTATTTTTATAATTATTACTTCATTTGTTTTCCCACAACCACACTCAAGGGTGTTTTTGGAAGCTAGGGAATGAATGGCACTAAGAAATTGATGACTGAATAAATCGAAATTTTTCTCTCTCTCTCTCTCTCTCTCTCTCTCTCTCTCTCTCTCTCTCTCTCTCTCTCTGTCTCCCATCTATCTATCTTTAAAAATAGCAGCTTAGTAATTTCTGCTTTCTTTGTGACTTAGTTGCATAACTTAACCATTTAGGGTTAATAATGATAGCCAACTGTCAGTCTACTTAAAACAATTTGTCCCCAGCCATATTTTGAACTTGGCCACATGGTGAACTTTGAAAAGTTGGGTCAGAGGACAAATGAGTTCAGCCCTTGGTGTTGAGTGCTTTTCCACCCTCCTGCAGTTCATGCTACCATACTTCTCACTTGCAGATGAAGAAGAGCAGACTCAGCAGCTGCATAACATTTTTTTCCCTTTTCACTTGTATGAAGGTACTAACAGCTGCACTAATGAATGCTGGCAGCAAGAGATAGTTATCTAGTAAAGTGATCAAGTAAGGCCATTAATGCTTATTTATTTTAGTTGACACTCAAATACTGAGATGGTAGGAGCAAAGTAAGAAGTAGATCTATGAATAAATGGTCTTATCCCAGGCTATTTTTGGGGGGGGGCGATAAATTGCACATCTTCAGAAAGGCTTCAGATCAATAGTTAGAAAATTTCACACTAAGTAGCAACAGGAGATTACTCATAATGTGTTTCTGAATCACAGTTAAGCTATCAGCATCAATCTGTTTTCTTATCTGAATTCAATATGGTGAGGCTTATCCGTTTTAAGATATGAATGTCGCTCAATAATATCCCTAATTGGTTTAAAGTGAAATTAAGAGGCCTTTGGAAAAATGAACAAGAGTGATCCTACAAAGGCAAAATGGAGATTTTGTTTTTTGAAAAAAAAGGATCATAACTCTTTCTAACATCCAGAAAACAATCTATCAAGTACTTCATGAATACTTGCCTTCACAAAAAGATTAATTTGAGAGGAAAAAAATAGTGTTTCCTGCCAATGAGATAAAATAAATATTGGGAATCATGAATAAGATTATAGGTGTATAGATCTAGAACTGAAAGAAATTTCATAGGTATAGTGTGACATAAATTTCTCCAGATGCACATTATTTCATGGTCACCTGTTTGATCTTTTTTCCCCCTCTATTTCCATTTTTTCTATTTCCATTTATCCAGAGATCCAGTATAATGATGAGAATTAAAAGGTTCACACTATAAGGTGCTATATGAAATGCTTTATTGCTTTCATCACTTGCATACTTAACAAACTAGCTGATGAAGTTACCTGTTCAAATGTCCTAAAAACTTTGGACTTTTTCTACTCTAAGACTGAGCAATTACTTTATTTCTTCCCCTTTCCTCCAGTCTCTATTAACCTCACTTAAAGTCCTCGGTATTTTAGCATTTGTGGGTAGGGGAAGATTTCATGATCAAATTAGGGACAAGAAGATTCAGTAAACACACACACACACACACACACACACACAAACACACACATACAAACAGTGAAGCTTTGGTGGAACTAATCAGTACTATCTATGCCCTTGCTTAATGTACTCTCCCTTCTATGGCAAAGTAAATTTTAAAACAATTATTAATTCTTAAATGGTCTACAAATGCATTTCATTCCATTGCTAACTTGGATCTGAATCATTAAACAAGTCTGAAAAAAGTTATCTCCACAACAATATGCCAACTTTCCAAATTCTTGAAGATAGTAACTATCATAATTTCCTAAATTTTTCTTTTTTTTCCTTTTTGGCTTTTGCAAGGCAATGTTACACAGCTAGGTAATTATTAAATGTCTAAGGCCAGATTTGAGGAGTGGTTGAAGGAACTGACCATGCTAAGTCTGGTTAAGAGAAAATTTAGGGGGCAGCTAGGTGGCACAGTGGGACCAGCTTGATGGGGCAGTGGATAGAACACCGGCCCTGGAGTCAGGAGGAGGATCTAAGTTCAAATGCAAAATATGTTATACAGTAAAATTAACAGTGTAATATATTGTACCCACTTTACCTGGTCTTTATCACTGATGTTGGATTGTTCATCATTCCTTTTTTTGTTTTTGTTTCTATGAAGCTATCAAGAGATGTTTAGACAGGGTCTCTCCTCACACTTTTCACATGTATATCTGATGATAGCAAGCACTATTCTCAGCTAGTTTTTAAAATCTTGAAGTATTTGAATCCATCCTTTCAATACAAGAAAAAAAATCATTGAAATGATGACATGTTTCTGCCAACTCTTTTGTTGTGAATCTTTGTGGTTTGACCTTGTCTCCAAAAGTTTTCTTTTTTTTCCTTCAGCAGTTTTTGCAACTCGAAGCTCGGCCAGATTCTCATTCAACAGTTCCTTTCCATGAAAGTCAACCAATTTCTGCACATTGTTTTTATCCACTTCTAGCTCCAATTCTTGTGCAAATTTTTCAGTCTTGTTACTTACTTTGAAAGTTTCACATTGTCAGATCCACAAAAACAGGTAATGAACAACAATGAGTAAGTTTTTTTCTGAACTCTCTTCATATATGTTATATCTTCCCAATCATATTTGCATAATGTGAATTTATGTACTTCAGATGAGTTTTAACTAGAGAAAAATATAAAGAAATGAACATCTTATTTCTAAAAGCTACACTTCTCTTAATGAAGGTCAAAAATCTCATTAGTTTTTTTGATTATCACAGGACATTGCTAGCTTAGACTGAATTCACATTTAATAAAACTCTAGGATTTTCTTTTTATACAAGCTTCTATCCTCCCATCTAAAAAAAGTGATTTAAAAAAAATCCAAGAATTTATGTTACATTTGATCTTATGAGCTTTTTTTGTCCTGTAACATTCTAACATCTAATTTTATAGGTGAGAAAACTAGAATTCAAAAATCTTATACAACTTCTCCAAGGTCATATGAATATATAGTATTACTACTAGGTCTAGAAGCTAGAAACCCCTAGTCAGTAGTAGTAGTAGTAGTAGTAATAGTTGATCAGTTGTTCATTTGTGACCCTATATGAGAATTTTGTGGCAAAGATACTGGAGTAGATTGTCATTTCCTTCTTCATTGGATAAGGCAAATAGAGAATAAGAATTTCTCCAAGGTCATACAATTAATGAATATTTGAGACTGGATTTCAACGCAGGTCTTCTTGACTATAAGCCCATCATTTTATCCACTGTGATACCTAACTGCTTCCACCACTAATACTATATGACAATGATCTACCATATAATGTTCCAGATAATTCTATAGGAATTTCATTAAGAGATGAAAAAATATTTTATAGTCCAGAGCTTGTTTGGGAACCAGAGCTATGATGTAATTCTTATAGCAAGCTACCAGAGATTTGCTTTGCAAATGCAAATCAGCACCTTTTCTTTAATTCTTAGTCTTAGAGAATTGCCTGGGGATAATGAGACATGGAGTGACTTGCCCAGGATCACACAGCCCATATCTGTCAAAGAAAGGAGTTAACATTTAGGTGTTTCTCAGTGATGCTATCTTTCCAACCTCTTTTTACTGCTGCCTCATGGACATAGCTCTTGAGGAAAATTTAGAAGGGAGTACAGGAATTTGTCAGAGAGGAGGGTATAGGAACAAAAATGCAAATGCAAGCATCAGCATGCTGTATTCAGAAAATAGAAAGGAAGCTTCTCCAATCTAAAGTCAATAGGTAATAGTGTCAACCATAATTATAATTCTCCTTAGTAAATTTTCCATATGAATAAATTCCTAAGGAAGTTATAATAATAATTTATCTTTCCTTAGTTCTTTAAGGTTTGCAAAGTGCTTCCTTCTCAATAACCTTGGATCAGGTAGTTCAGTTATTATCTCCATTTTATAGATGAAAAAATGACACTCAGAAAAACAAATTGCTTTTGGTCACATGGGTAAAATTAGATGTATTTACATAGAAAGACATGGGCTTATTAGCCTTTGGGGGCTAAGATTCAAAAATGAAGAGTGATCCCCTCCCCCCCCCCCCCCGGTAATTTAGTGGGCATAGTTATTTAAATCCATGAAGCAAATGACTTTTTGTTCCCTTTTATAGGGTCATTGTAAATATTTCCCATTCTTTTTAGTTTATACACATAATTGACTTTATATATGAATGTTGAGTTTGTGTTACTTTTCATTGATTTTGCTATTGCCTATTCAAACAAACTGAATCATCATAATGTGATAAAATTTGTGTATGGTTTGTTTTTTTTAAACATTAATTGAATAAATTCACAATATCCATTCTTCATGACTTAGGGTGTCTAAAGGTGGAACAAATTCTTGATTGCAATGAATTATGAGTTAGGCGGAGAGAAATTATAGATATATATCAAACTATAATTTAAGAAAAGATATAAGCCATTATAATTTGATTGCAGCAGAAGAGATTTAAAGTAAAGAACAAATCAGTAGATCAATTCAGCTTTATAGAAGGAATGAACAAATTAATTTCCTCTCTACTTCTCTTCCTACTGCCTACACATACACACAGTGAGGCTTGGACTTCAGATTCAGGATAGTCACTGATGCAAGTCCTAGACCGAAATAACTACTTTTCCTCAGTCACCATTACTCTTGATGAAAAATATATTCTTGAGATGGGTAGTGGAGACTTATTTACTGTGAAACATCATCCTCTAGAATTAGGATCTAACTCTATATTATTCATTCATTTATTTATTTTACTATTCAAACAGAGGTAGAATGACCATTTTTTCCAGTAATGTTAAAGAAAAGATTTCTTTATTATGTGAACGATTGCATTAATAATCTTAAAACTTAATTGTAACCTCATTTTGGAACTCAATTCTATGATTCTGTTAGTTGTACCTTAGGCCGTGAAAGAAGACTTTGTTTGATAGAGAGATAGTAGAAGAGATTCAAGTTATCCAAAAGAGTTTAATGTATTGAACAAGATAAATGATTTAAATCTGAGTTACCATAGCTTGATTAATGAGATATATAATTTTCAAATAATCTTTTCACATAAGTACAGTGTTCTATTAATTTAGCCTTAGATCTAAATAGCAGTTACAAAAAGGTTTAGATTGGAGAGAACTGATCACTTCAATTTACAAGTTCACCTAGGTGACACCTGAAATCTTTGTATTTTCCCTCCCCAATTAAGACAATGCTAAATGAATGAATATGACCAAATGTATGGATGTAACATGTTTTTATATAATATTAAAATGAACGTGGATATATATGTATGTGTGTAATGTGTATATGTGTTTATGTGTATTATATATATATATATATATATATATATATATATATATACTGTCATTTACTGTTAAATTTTTAACAACTGATTGAAAAAATGTGCTCATGTCAAACTTTTAAGTTTAATCTGAATTAACATTTTTTCTATCACTTTTTAGGTTTTTTTGCAAGGCAAGTGGGGTTAAGTGGCTTGCCCAAGGCCACACAGCTAGGTAATTATTAAGTGTCTGAGACCAAATTTGAACCCAGGTACTCCTGACTCCAGGGCCGGTGCTTTATCCACTATGCCACCTGGCTGCCCCTTCTATCACTTTCTTAAGTCTACATAAATCAAGTCAGAATTTGTAGCATATGTGGGTTTCCAAAATGCAAATGCTCATAATGAATACTTAACGATTACCAAGCATGATAGGATTGAACTTGATTCATATATACCTAAAATATGCATATATGCTTAAATCTTCCACAATTACAAATGTTGCAAACTGACAGTGTTTCACATGGACATAGCCAAATATTCATGCACATTTCATTTTGTTATTATATAAGTTTAAATCTTATCAAATATATTTTGAGTTGAATTCCAGACATGATTGGAGCAACTCTATGGTAATAGTCAATGTATTTTGCAAGCACACCTTATTGCTTCATGTGCAGATATTATCATTTCATATGAAATCCATCAAGATTATCTTTCATTTTATTTTTCTGTGAAGAGATGAATAATGTTTTGGAATATTTATAATTATTATAATTAATAATTTAAAAAGATGAATCGCTTTTATCCCATCTTGAAATTTTTATATGAAATGACAAACAGTAATATATGTGACTTTTGAAAATATGAGCATTCTTGTGCTCAGACATAGAAATATACTTAGTGATCTATCCTTAGGACAAGTTTCCATTTATTTGAGCCCCCAGAATACAGAAATCATTTCCTTAACTACAGATGTTAGTATGATATTCCTGGTTGCCTTAATTAAAAAGTCTGATGAACTTTATTTAAAATTATAATTTTAATCACAAAATAGTTGACTATAAAGTACTGAGTAAAGAATGCATCTTTATATATATATATGTATCTATACATATAAATATATATACATACATATATATGTATATGACTTTATTTTTTACCTGAAGCAAGATTTTCACACAAGAGCAGGATAAACACTACAAACAATAACCACAAATCAAACTTCTAAGATATAGTTACCAAGAAAAGGTAGAGATACTGGTACACAACAAATGGGTGGGGAGGGCTCAATCAGAATGTCAATAAGAGAATAAATCAACATTTGTGTGATAACTTTCTATTAATAATAATGGATTGTACCAATTAAGTTCTGAATCCTGCTGTTCCATGTTCCTGAAAGATATGATAGTCTGTTAATGCTCTCTAACTTTTGATTTGTTGTAAAAGTCCTGATAGCTTCAGTCAAGTTATTGGCTTTTGCCTTTAATGTCATTTATAGTTACCTCCAACCTATCTTTCCAAACATTTAACATTTATGCATTTCACACTCTATTTCAGCCAAATTCTCTGGCTTCTTCCCAGAACTCAACATTCTACCTCCATTTCTTCCTATAGGTTGTTTTCCAAGCCAGGAACACATTTCCTCCTCACCTCCCTTTTGAAAATCTTTAGCTTTTTTCAAGTCTACCTTCAGTTAAGACCTTACTTTGTGAAATTCTTAAATTCTCATTTTTAATACCCTTTTCCTTTTCAAATTCCTGTGTATTTTCTCATATGAATACAGGGAGAATTTTCCTTTTTGCCTTTGCAACCCTACTGTTTTGCTCATAATAGTTGTTTAATTATTTTACAACCATGTCCAACTTTTCATGACTCCATTTGCAGTTTTCTGGACAAATATACTGGAAGGATTTGGTCCTTCTTCAGTTCATTTTTAGATGAGAAAACTGAAATGGGACCAATAGGGTTAAATGACTTCCAGGATCACACTGCTAGGAAGTATCAGAGGCAAGATTTGACCCCTGGAAGCTGGGTACTCCTGTCTCCAGAATGGGTACTCTATCCAATGAGTCACCTAGCTGCCCATAATAATAGCTTAATTAAAGGTTATTGATAGGGAATTAAATTTTCTTCCTGTATCCTTTCTAGCATTAACACTTGTATGCCTTATAGTTCCTTTTTTCCCTAAAATGCACATACCTTCAGACTCCTACCTTTTAAATAGTACATGGAGTGAGGAGAAAATGATGGTTCCAAAACTGCTTATTTATATATATCAAGAAAGTTTTATTGTGAAGCTATCATTGCAATAATAATCTCTATAATTAAAAATATTTCTAAATACTTTTTATGAGCATTTTAAGAATACTGATTTGAGTACAAAATGAAGACAAAAGTAGTCTCCAGGACTGAGGTTTCAAGTAGGAAGGAGAAATATCATACCAGGAAGTTTTTGGAGACAGGAGATGAGGGATCTTAATGGGAAAAGTACTGACTTTTGTATATGCTGGCAAATGATTGCATTCAGACAAAGAGGCAGAAATCTTGACAGAAATCTAGAACCAAGAAAAGAATCCTAGAGACCATAGTCAAGGACCCTAGCAGAGGTTCTAGAAAATATAGTTTCCAGAGTTCAAGTCAAAGAGTTTATGCAGTAGGAGGATCTAGGAAAAGATTTCTGACTTCCACAAGTACAAGAATAATAAGGGCTTTCTAATTCATGACCTCTCTCTCTCTCTCTCTCTCTCTCTCTCTCTCTCTCTCTCTCTCTCTCTCCCCCCCCATCGCTATGTACGTCTATATGTGTTTATATATATATATATATATATATATATATATATATATATATATATGTATATATACATATCAGTTTATATATGTGTATGAATATATGCATGTATATATAAAATCATAGCTTATATTATAATGTTTAATGTATTGAGATCACACATGAAGCTAATAGGATCATTTCATTGGTATCCAAATACAATTCCATTAAAGAAGGCTGTCATTTTTCTTTTTTAAATTTTTTTGTCTTTCAATTTACTACCTGATCCACAAATTATCCCCCCTCCCCTTTAATAATTACCTTTCTTCCCACAAATATTTTGATAAAACCAATACTTTTGTGCAGAAAAAACTTTTTATAAGTTTTGAGTCTCTTCAAAAGGTTCTCTCCTTAGTCATACCCCCTTATCCCTAACTGCCGCTATTACTGTATATTTTTCCTGGAAAATTTATTAATTGAAATTTTCTTTGTCAATAATTTTTCAAATTATGATCTTCTAACTTTCTAGCTAACTAAAATTCTTTGCCTATGACCTCAGAGGTAGAAAATTAATCATATATTCTTGAGAGGTATGTCAACTATTTGTTCAAAACACTGATCCTGTCTTATCTTCTTCCATCTACTTGATGGAGTGGTAAACCCACTCAGTGGAGAGAGCTTTGTGGAATGATGTGAGTAGTCCAAGGGGCATCATTGGCTACTCCCTTGCCTAGACTATTCACTAGATAATAAATTCTGCTCATAAAACCTAGCAATTATATCATAACCCTTGAACATGGATAATTTACAGAGTTTATCCTAATGGGGATTTTATTTGTAACTAAAATGGCTGGATTCATTGCATTCACTATTTAAAAAAAAACTCATTGGGTAGTCTTTGTATGTCTATGGATGCAAAGACATCATTGTGTAGCATATGTGTACAACTGTCCTTCACTGTTTGGAACTAGGGCTGCTTACAGGTCACCTAACAGTTGCTTAGAGGTCAATAGTGATTTACATCAGATTTGAATCAGTGACCTAAAGAAGAAAAGTTCAATATCATATTACAATAGTTTTCTGGGACAGTTTCATTTTGGACTGGTTGAAAGAAATAGAAGATAAAAATTTAAGAGCATGTATATTGTGTCAGGCATTTTAAATGTTTCTTCTTCAAAGAGAGTTAGAGAATACAGTACAAGATAAGAAAATAAAAGCACATTAATACACTGCAGTCTACATTCATATGTAGATTTTTCATTGATTGTATCTTTTGTGAGAGGTTCTATGTTATTTCAAAGAGAAATTGGTCTAATAAATTATTGTGATAAACTAAACCAGAAATGAAAACAACTGTACTTTCTTCTATGCATAATAAATAGGTATTTGAAACATGCAATAAAACAATAGTATTCTCTGCATGTTATTTAAAAACTGGATCCATAAATTGGGTATGGAAATGTATGTTACTTTAATTAATTTTTCACTGATCATTGCTCTCATGACTATAGGCATAAATCTCTATTACAGCTTTATTTCAGGTTTCTAACTTAGAATTTAAAATATGAATATCTATCTATCTAGCTAGATATATATATTTCTTTTTTCCTTAATTTGTTTTCTTCTTCCCTTCCCTTCCCATCTCTTCAAACTATTTTCCCTTTTCCTTCCTTCCTTTCTTTCTTCCTTTCTTTCTTCCTTCCTTCCTTTCTTTCTTTCTTTCTTTTTCTTTCTTTCTTTCTTTCTTTCTTTCTTTCTTTCTTTCTTTCTTTCTTTCTTTCTCTTTTCTCTCTCTCTGTCTCTCTGTCTCTCTCTCTTTTTCTCTCTCTCTCTCTCTCTCTTCCTCTCTACCATTCTCCCTCCCTCCCTCCCTCCCTCCCTGCCTTCCTGCCTTCCTGCCTTCCTGCCTTCCTGCCTTCCTTCCTTCCTTCCTTCCTTCCTTCCTTCCTTCCTTCCTTCCTTCCTTCCTTCCTTCCTTCCTCCTTTCCTTCCTTCCTTCCTTCCTTCCTTCCTTCCTTCCTTCCTTCCTTCCTTCCTTCCTTCCTTCCTTCCTTCCTTCCTTTCTTCCTTTATCTGGAATGTAGTCCAGCTGTTGTCACTAAGGACATAGTATAATGATTTGAGTAACAGCAATTCCTTTGAATTCCTTTGATGACAGTGTTCTAGAGACTGAACTGTCTGACAATGCATAGACTCCAACAGCTGCTACTGCTCTCTGTCTTTATCCAAATGTTGTATCATAATGAAGTTGTATACATTACTGAGATATCATTATTTGAGTTTGGGCATATAAAGAAATCAATGAATTATATTTGTAATCATTATAAACTATGATGTTCTCTTTTATGAAAATAAACATGATCTCACTTTGGGAATAGCACAGACTGACAAATTCAGTGATCACAAACTGGTAAAACAAACTTTGTTATCCCTTTTTAAAAAGATTACATAAAAGAAACAATCATGTGTTTTCCAGGAGTTATTATTTTTAAGGAATTTTATGTTTAAATAAGAAGCTTATATAATGCAATCTATAATCACTCAAATTCAAAATTGAATATCAAAAGATGATGTAAATGTCAAAGTTGGATTTGGCATTTATTCTGGTTTACTTCAGAAACCTAAATGTTGTTGGATATTTTATAATGCAATTAATGGAATAATTATAAGGAAATTCTGATAATGGTAAAAAAAAAAAACAAAAGTATTCTTTTCTATTCCTTCAGGAATCAAGCTGCTATGTGAATGGTTTATGATCACTAAATATATTTAAATGACATGTTAATATTCTTTTTTTGGATGAGCTAAAAATAAGAAAGTAAAAGCAAACTCAAATCATTTGTGTGCTTTTAAATAATTTCTCAGTATAAAGTAATGGCAGATTGCACAAATAAATCATTTGAACTATTTATTAAAAGTCTAATATGGGCAATAAGCACAAGTCACTGTGGTTTTGATATTTAAAAAATAAAAAAAATTTTGTCATGAATTTTCTGACATCTACTTTTGAGCAGATAATGAATGCAGTTTAAAATATGATTTTAAAACGTTTCATAGAAGCTGCAATACGTGCTGAGGTCATCAAAACAGAGAGCTCACTAGGTATACTTATTTGAGTTTTTTGTGTGTATATATATTTATGAATAATAGGCATATTGATTATACACATATGTACACACATGTATATACACATTTATTATATATTTATCTAAAATGTGTATATGCATATGTGTACATGCATGTATATTTCATTTCATGAAAATCTGTGATGTCATGGGGATGAGAAGACCCTGAGATTGAAACTTTTTCAAACAATATAGACTGACAACTTCTCTGTAACTTAAAATCTTAGCTAATAATGGTTCATCTGTAATTTTTAGTGTTAAGAGAAGTTCTAGGGTCACTGATAGATTTAATGACTTGCCTAAGATGAAAAATGTATAAATATTGGAGGTGGGATTTGGACCCAGGTTTTTCTAATCCCAGGGCCAATTTCTATCCACTAAAATATTTTTTAAAAAGTCAGCTCCAACTTTTGGTTTTAAAAATGTTTAAAAATTAAAAAAAATAACATTCAGACACCATGTTTTACTTTTTTCCTAAATATTTAAAAGAAACACATTGAAATAACAGAAATTAACCAAATTCGTCAATCTTCTTTGGCCCTCCCTCATGTCACTCCCATTCTTTTACCTTCCCCTCTACTATTACAGAAAATATTATCAGCAGTAGTTCTGATGTGTTTCACTGATCCTTTAAAAATGTATGATGTATGAAGTTAAATATAGAGTCTTGTTCTTTTTTTCCAATACAAATATGCCTTTTCACATTACACTTTAATTAAGAATAGTATCAAGCTAGTTAAATTCAGGTATATTAGCACAATATTAGGAATGATATATTAGTAATAGATTTAAAAAGCAAAGTTTTTTCATACTTTCAAATATAATGCAGAGATACAAGAGTTTTTAAAAACCTGAAAAATTGTTGGTACATAATGAATCCAAAATGTTATTTCTTTATTTAGAAAATTAAAAAGTACTATAGGAAGATTAAAATCAAATGTTTATAATTATATACACATATAATAGATAAAATACACACACACATACACACACACACACACACATATATATATATATATATATATATATATATATATAACAAAACCCTTTAACATCAATGTTTTCTAATAAAAATATAATTAACAAGATCTGAGTCAATAATGATTAGTGAATGAGCAGAGGCAATTTAGGGGAGTAGTAAAGGGTATAGTAAAAACTATGATTCATCTGTGAGTATATTCATACTTGAAAGTCTAGTATCTATTAACAAAAAACTGGTAGATGATGAGGTGCTAAAACAAAAGAAAAATATGACCACTACAGGTTATGATCTTATAGGATGAACTAAGTCCCTTGGATGATATCAGATGAAAATATCATCGGATGAAGAATTATTGGCAGTCCTTAAAAAATCACAGTCCATTTGTTTAAACGTTATTGAGTCCCAAAAATCTCAAAGAGGAATCCCTCATAGATATATTCTCTAATCATAGAGCTATTCTAGAGCTAAGTTGAGTTGTTTTCCAGAGTTTAGCCCCTGAATAGGTACTCAGAGCTTTAAAAAATGTTAGAGAGAAGTATTTATTTATTAATCCAACTTGCTTAAATCAGAGAAGGAATATTTATCTCACTAAATCCAGCTAGCTGATGAATCAATGGTCAAGTGAGACAGTGAACATGGTTATTCAAGGACTTTTATTTTTTGTTCTTCTTATCCCTACATTACCGTGATGTCTTTTTCAATATGAAACTACTTTTCTACTCTTGAAAGGTGAATCAGAAGACTTTTTCATTTCATTTTCTTCTTAGTGTTCTAGCTTTCCCTTTCAGAAACTCACTCTTCCACCCTTTAGAAAGGTGTTGCTTTCTTTTAAAATCCCAGAACACCAAAAATAGCAAATGACAGGGATTTGAAAGGAAAAGTTAAAAAAGAATGCCTGTGTTTTATCTGTCTGCAGCCTGGGGCTTATTATTGGCTGTGTCTCAAAAGGAAACTGGTCTTGAATATTTTCTTTTTCTTCCCCCTCTAATTCATTTTAGTTCTAGTTAACCCCCACCCCCACCCCATCCCAGTCAGTTTTCACTAGCAAGTCCAAAATTGGGTATATAAAAGCCCAATAATTATTTGAGATCTTCCAAAGACACTTCTGCATATTGTTTTTTTTCTGAGTTTGTTTTCTTTTCATGCTTTGTAGAGGCACTGCAGGGTTTTAGAACATCATATGAAAACACATAGAGCCACATCAAAGAAATTACTTATTTTTGAAGTCAATAATCTATAGTTATGAATCCCTAAAACATCAACCCTTTTGTCCCTCCATCATGGCAGTGTGATAGCAACATACTGGAAACAATATGGGTGCCCATTGATTGGGAAATTACTGAAAGAAAAAGATATGTACTTAGATAACAATTCTATAAAGCATATACTACAAATAAATGGGAGAGAGAGAGATGCAAAAACAATTACCAGAAATGAGGAAAAAAAGGATATTAGTAAGAAGGGAGATTTAATTAAGGTAGAGGTAGTTGAGATAGACAAATAATATTTCATCAGGAACATTAAAGTGTTTGTTATAACTGGTTCAGTAGAGGACCAAAAAAAATGATGAGTAACCCTCATATGTAACTGGAACATTGATAAAGGATATGACAAGAATATTGTAAAGTAAGACTGGGAATGTAATTAGAAGAAAATCTGCTGAAGACCTTAAAAACCAGGAAAAAGAGATTAAGGGACAACTCAAGAATTATGAGCTATGTAATGATATATTTAGGACCAGTACAGTATTGCAGATGATGAATTGGAATGGGTAAAAACTGGGGGAAGGGAGAATAGTTATGAAGCAAATACAATAGTCTAAAGGAGCATTATCAAAGATGTGAACTAAAGTTTTATTTGTTAGAATAAAAAGTTACTGATTGCTATAGGAGATATATAGTAATTTTGTGATTCTGTTCCTATAATGTGTGGTAGAGAGACTGGAATCATTTTTCTTCCTGATTCTAAACAAGGAAAAGAATTAAATGAAACTTTTCTGTTGGCTTACTGCAGAATGATGAAAATCCTTTTTAACTGGCTTTTGATCCAAAGTTAAATGTGTGTAGGCAAAAGAAATCTCTTTTCTTAGCGGCAAGCAAAGCAGAAACTGTTGGG
Source organism: Macrotis lagotis (assembly GCF_037893015.1). Taxonomy (NCBI): domain Eukaryota; kingdom Metazoa; phylum Chordata; class Mammalia; order Peramelemorphia; family Peramelidae; genus Macrotis; species Macrotis lagotis. The sequence goes on along the minus strand of NC_133664.1, from coordinate 162,329,343 downwards.
AGGCTAGGAGTAGGAGAGGGCTGTTGGATCTCTCTCTCAACCTATCACCATCTGCTTATGAGTGCACAAATCTGTTCTTTTGCGATTTCTTAATCTTAGATGACCAAGCATAGGAGACAAAACAGACCATTGATGAACTTGAGAGCTTCAATAAGAAGATTTTCCAGAGGTTTAACACCCAGAATCCATAGTCAACTCTGCTGTTAGTTACAGCAGCCAAGTATGGTGATGAGATTGCCCCAAAGAACAAACATACTTTTCAACCAGTGCAATATGAATCAAACAATCCGATGAAAGAGAAAGAGAAGGATTGAAAGCCATGGTGTGATTCATTCTTTATTTAAGTCACCCTCACCCACATTGAAATTGGTAGAGGGACTATTCATGGTTATTGCTTTAAGTACCCCTTTCCCAGGGACTAGCATGTTAGAGTAGTCCCCCTGTTTTTGAGTAAGTTATACTTAGAACTTGGGTTATTCCTATATTATCTCAAGATTGAGATTTTTTAAAACATTGATATACTTGATTACTTACTAATGGGGTTATGTTAACTGCCTAAATAATTTTGAGCAGATATTTATTGATAGTTAATATTAGGGAGAAGCCATTGAATGGGAACTCATGAGTAGAAGTACTAGAGAAATCCTTCAAGGCATGTCATTGTTGTTTAGTTGTATCTGACTCCTTGTGATCCCTTACTGGGTTTTCTTAGCAAAGATTCTATAGAGGTTTACCATTTCCTTCTCCATTGGGTTAAGGTAACCAGAGGTCAAATGACAAGGAACACACAGTTAATAAGTAGTTGAGGCTAGATTTGAACTTGAGTATTCCAGACTTGAGATGCAAACACTTTATCCACTGAGTCACCTTTAAAGATATATTCCAATGAAATAGAAGTTGAGCTCTGGGAATCCCATTTGCCATTGTTAATTAAGGTTTGGGGAATGACTTCAAAATGAGAGATGAGAGAGATCAACAAGACTGAGCAATAGATTTGCTGTGGAGATTCAAAAATAAATGTGGTTTCAAAACAGTATTATGAAAATACTAGCTCTCATTGAAATAAGGAAGTTAAAAGATTAGGGTAGGTGTAATTACTTTATCTTGGTAGCACTGTGTTAGAAGTGCTGATCTATCATAATGGAGGAGATAATTGGGAAGAAGTTAAAAATGAGAGTACAGACCTCAGGAAAGAGGTCAAGGATGAAAAAATAGCTTTATTAGTCAACTTTATAAACTTGATAACTGAAATAATTGTAGTGGATGAGATTAGGAAAAGAAAAGAGAATGAGTTTGAGGAAAGGGTCTTGTTAGAGCTCCACATTTAAAAGAAGAAAAGGAGAAATAATATGAAGAAAAGGAAGAACAATTTGAACAAAAAGGGCAAAAAAAGTGAGGATCTCATAGGTGTTAAATTCAAATTAATTATTTATAAAGGGCTTTAAAAAGGGCTTACTATATCCCAAAAGAGAAATCAATAAAATAAACTAAAAAAAACAAGATATGAAGCAATTTCAAAAAAAAAAAAAGAGGAGGTGGACAAACTTGTTAAAGTGCTGCAAATAGATCAAGGATACGGAAACTAGAAAAGGGGTCATGGATCAGAGGAAAAGGAAGTCACTGGTAATCTTACAAAGAGCATTTAATATAGATCTGGAGATAAAAGCTACATTTTAAGGAGTTACTGAGACAATGCTTCATGAAGAAATAGAGGTAATGAATATAAACTTTACAGAAATTTGGTAATAAAAAGAAGGAAGAATGCATAATAACCTAAGAGTACATCAGCATTTTGTTCTTGCTCTGTGTGTGTGTGTGTGTGTGTGTGTGTGTGTGTGTGTATGTGTGTGTGCGTGCGCGCGCGCACGCGCACTTATATTAGGATAAGATAGATATGAATGTACTTTTAGAGAGAAGGCAGTAAAGAGAAGGGAGAAGATTTTAGATGAAGAGAAAGGAGATGGATTCTTATCAAGAGCAATTGGAAGATTTAGTTTTTAGAAGGAGGAGGGACACCTTTCCAACAATTTAGAGGAAAGACAAAGAAGTTTTTAAAATATGAGGATGTATTTGAGGGAGGATCAGTAAACTGACCTAGTTGAGGTCATTCACTGAGATTGAGAAAATTGGGAGTGGAGCAGGGAAATTGTAGAAAGTGACAAAGGCTGGGAACAGCTGCTGTGTGAAAAGTGATAGGAAACTGGAAAGAAGATGAATTTTGGAAATGGCCATAGAGCAGAGAAGTCTTGAAAAACTGTATCAAATCCAAATAGCAACATTTATGATTTTCTCTAAGCATTCTCAGTCCCTGAGGAGTGGGAATGGGTATGGCAGTGTAGTGGAGATTACTCTAGAGAGATAAATCCATAGATGAGATTTTCCACAAAGTAATCTGTCTTTGGAATGTATCGTTATTGTTGTTCAGTTGTTTTAGTCTTGTCAGATTCTTCATGACCTCATATGGGATTTATTTGGCAAAGATACTTAGAGTGGTTAGCCATTTTCTTCTCCAGCTCATTTTATAGATGAGGAACCTGAAACAAAGAGGGTTAATTTAGTTGCCCAGGGTCACATAACAAATGAGTATCTGAGGCTACATATGAACTCAGGAAGATGAGTCTTCTTGATTGCAGTCCTTCCTTGCACTTTATCCACTGTGCCTCCTAATTGCCTTCAAAGCATGACTTGAATGTCCATTTATTTGTGTTTTGGTTTTTGCACAGAAATTACATTGTTAATTACATTTTGCTTGGAGTAACCAAGTATTAGCTTATGTTAAACATCTAGGGGAATGGGAGAGAAAACAAATAGGAATACACTTAATGCTGGTGAAAAAGCAATAAAATACACTTTAAACAACTTCAAAAGTCTCCCACCAAATTGGAAAGAATACAAAGTAAAAATAGTGAAAGTTGGAGAAATAGTTGGAAGCCAGATATACTAATGGGAGAGCTGTGAATTTATGTGACTGCTCTGGAGCATAATTTGGAATTATGAGTGAAAAGTCATGACATTTTCATCACCTTGGACCCAGCCATTTTAATGTGAAATTATTATCCCAAAGGGATCAAAGACTTAAATTATTAAAAATTTTGAAAGTTGCTATGCCAAAATATTTTGCTTCTGATTTCATCACTCAAAAGAAACTCTTTTTTCCAAGGCCACCAATTATTTCTCCCCCCTTCTTTTAAAAATACATTTATATGGTACATGAAGGTGATACAGTACTACTATGCTATAAGAAATAATGAATTCAATGATTTTAGAAAAAACATGGAGAGGCTTGCATGAAATAATGAAGAGCAAAATGAGCAGAACCAAGAGACATTTTATATAATAACAACAGTATTGTTCTAAGAACATCTTTGAGGGAATTTTATTTTGTTTATTATGGATATCTATTATAGATAAATGACATGAAGAAAGATGCTATCTGCATTTAGTGAAAGAACTATGTGTGTATGCACATCTATTTGTGTCTAATTGTAAGTATGTCTGGAGGAGAGGGAAGAAAAAGTTTATGTGATAAGTTTGTTGTATATTTGAAAGGAAAAGCAAGTTGTGCCTAGAAGATTTGCAGTTCCATGTATAGTCATCTTTTTTATTGTACCAGGATATAGAAATAATTGTTTTATTCCATAATTTAAAAAGAACATTAAAAGAATGAAATACTATTATATTGATATATTTTTTCTAGTAATTTGCATTTTCAGTGTTCCTTCCACATACAGTCTAAGGAACCACCCTCAATATGGAGAGCCTTCTCATAACAAAAAAAAATATTAAAAATGGAGTTTTGGGAAATGATTCAGTAAAGCTAACAGACATTTTTAAAAAGTTTGACATATGATTTTCCTAGCCTTAGACCCTCACAGCTGCAAAGGACAAATTCATAGATTGTCATACTTCTTCCTTGAGGCCTAGTGTGATTGTTAGAATTTTGCATTATTCAATTCAATTGTTTGTTTTTGTGTTTTCATTTTGCAACTGATATAGACATTGCATGCATTAATTACAAATTTTATATATTTTTATTCATTCTTTTACCAATAAGCATCTATTTTGCTTCAAGTTCATTGTTATAAAATGGAATATTTATATAAATATTTGAATTGAGTATATATGGGACCTATCCTTATGTCACTGAGTTCCTTTTGAATAGATTTAGCAGTGGAATCTGGAGATTAAAGGAAAGAAATGCTCAATAATTTCCTTAGCATAATTTCAAATTGCTTTCCAGAACACTTGAATAGATTCAGAAAACTACTAACATTCCATTAGTATGCCCATTTTCCTATGAGCTATTAGCATTGACTATTATTATTTTTTGTAATCTTTGTCAATTTGTGGGGTATTAGGTGAAAATTTAGAGTTGTTTTAATTTGCATTTGTCTTTGTGTTGATCTATAGTATTCTTTCTGTAATTCTTATTTAGGAATTTTTTTTTTATATTTTATCTTCCTATTAAGGATCTCTTGATAGCTAAAGTTTATGTTTTAATTTTATGTTCTAATCTTCATCCTGCCTAATTTCAGTGAAAAATTTGAAGCTGATCTTCATATCTCTATCCTTTATACTCTTTCCTCCTTCAATTCTTGCTCTTGGTTATAACTCATATTCCACAACCATGCCAAATTTTTCATAATAAAGTACTCTTCTTGATATGTCACTCATCAAATCAAGAACCTTCATTAGTTTTCTATTGACTAGATTTTAAATTTCAACATTTCTGTTTAACATTCAAAGCTCATTACATTCTGATTCTAGTCTTCTCTTTCACTGTTGGCACAAATATACTTTGTTCTATAGTAAGGGACAGAAGTTCAGAGAAAGCAGGAATTGTTTTGAGTTTTTATTGTTCTTTATTTTGTCTTTTTATCATAGCAAAGTGCCTTGCTGAATTCTCAGGGAATGAATGAATGAATGAATGAATGGCTAGATGAATAAATGACCTATGGTTTTTATCTACTTGAGGAAATGGCATTGTGGAAACTTCTTTGCAGATATAGATTTAGCAAATCCTTCATGACTAAAAATGTAAGTAAACAGCAGTCAAGCAGGTCAATTGCAGTGATCAGTTATGATCTTGGAGAACAGATAATGAGCCTCGCATAACTGGAGTAAGTGGAATGTTCCTTAAGTTGTTAGACATAGGCCTATATGAATTCATTTATCAATCAGTTTTGTTTAACTCTTTTTATTAAAAGGGGAGATTTAATGAAGGAATGAGAGTTTATTAGCAAGTGACTTTGGTGTTTATAAAAGGCATTAACAAAATAAAAGAAAAATAAGATTACAATCTAAAAACATAATTTGCACACAGTAATTGAGTCAAATAATAAATATAGTTTTGAATTTTCAAAATCCCTACCTTTCCATTAGGCACACAGTCTAATGTCACATGCTGCATTTTAGCAATGAGCAATAGAATAAATTCCAGTTTTTAAATTATATAATTTTGAAACTGCATAATTTGACAGGCATCAACTTTTTCCCAACCATAATATAGTATTCTAAATTCTTCAAAGTTAGAAATCTGTCCAGTATAATAACTTAAATAAATTTCAGCTACTCTTCAAACTTAATTTGATGTTTTACAGCAGCTACATGACAAGCTCAGAAGTGTATTTTATCTTTAACAAGCTACTTTAATTTGCATTATAAAATGTTCTGTTACTCCTCAGGATACATGAGGTAGGTAGGAAAAATCACAGTAATGTGTTCTTAATCAGTTGTGAAATTTCAGTTCTCCACAGTCAATTTGAGACAGAACTGGTGAGTGATAGTTTAATAACTTATCTAGAAATAGAAAAATCTGATTAAATTAACTCTCAAATGATTTTCTTGCTTTAGTTAAATTAATGCTGCCATTTTCTAAATATTTTTCTTGATTGACCCTTGGTGATTTATATAGTAAAACTTCTAGAGAAATGCTGGTCATCTGAAAACAGTAACAGTAATTCAGGAAAAGACATTAAGCCATTTGAAATAACTAATCTCTTTTCTAGGTTCCAATGAAATAAAAAATGGGAGGGGCAGCTAGATGGCAGAGTGGATAGAGCAACAGTCCTAGAGTCAGGAGGATCTAAGTTTAAATCTGACCTTGAACACTTAATTACCTAACCGTGTGACCTTGGGCAAGTCACTTAACCCACTGCCTTAAATAAATAATTTTTTTAAAAAAAATAAATAAAAAAGGGAGAAATGACTAAAGTAATTCTCAGACTAAATTTTCTACGTTTATATGACAATAAAAAGGATATAGATCATGCTTGAGCTAAATGTAGAAATCTTGTCTCATAATTTGACTACAGCAATCCATTCCTATGGTATAATTTTTTTTTTTTGGTTTTTGCAAGGCAAATGGGGTTAAGTGGCTCGCCAAGGCCACACAACTAGGTAATTATTAAGTGTCGTATAACATTTGACTAGGTTGTTTTATTAGAAATAGTGTCAGGTCTTTAATTTGACAATGTTAAGAACACTTAGACCTCTATGTTCCTTCTAGTCTGGTTTTCCTTGTTTAAAATATCTAATTTGTTAACTTGTGAGTTCTTTACCACAAAAATTCAAATCAGTAGTCATTGATATGTCTCCACTATGTATATTTGTGATTGTGTTTAAAGACATAGCTAACTATAAACAGATTTTCAAATTGCTGATTGGCCTCATTTTGCAAAAAGACCTCCCAGAAAACAGAAGTATGTGTCTTTAGTTTTCCCTAGTAGGACTCAAAATAACCCAGGTTATATAAATCTTCATTTATTATTGAGCTCATTGGTGTTATGCAAAGGTCTCAAAGTTTCATCCTTGATTGGAGAATTTTTCTTTGTTAAATATTAAGCCAATTGTAAATTAATCTTGTACAGCTAAGTCCTTTGAATTTTGAGTGTTGAGTAGTCTGAACCATACCTTGAGCATGCAATTTTATAAGCAATACTGAAATCTTGTAATAGAAAGCAAACAATCTAACCATGTTTTCATTGCCACTTTTCTTTCTATTGTCTCTGAAGTTCTAAGAAAGAGTCTTGACTTGATACAGTGTGAAAATGGAAGAGGAAAAATAAACTGTGGTGGATATGAAAGCATTTCTTTAGGTTGTTGAAAGTATTGCCAGGTCATATATGACTTAGCAAATAAGCAAAACTATATTGTGACAGAAAAACCTGCTGAGAAGTTATTTCAGACAAACCTATTTTTTGCCACCCCTCCCTAAATTAGAAAAATACATATGGTTTTACTGAATTTTTTATTTCTCACTGTGTTGTTACTTAATGATACTAGAAAGCTAGCCTTGGAGATAGGAAGGTTTGAGTTCAAATTGAGCTTCTGATACTTACTAGCTTGTGACCCTGGGCAAATTATCTAACTAACCTCTCCAGCCCTCAGTTTCCTCATCTGTGAAATGAGGAGATTGAAATTAATAGTCTTCAAGATCCCTCCATCTCCAAATCTATGATTCTAAAATTACAAACACTGCAAGTATTATTTTGCGCAGGTCAGTTAACCTCTCCAGTGCCCCTGCCAATCTACAGAAAAATTCGGTATCATTCTATAAGGGTAGAAATTTTTTTCACAGAGCAATTTCCATTTACCAGTGAATTATCAAGTCATGTCTCTTAATTGTGTTTATTTATGTTTCTTTCTGTGTGTCTCTGTAACTTTCTATTTCTCTCTCTCTCTCTCATATATGTGTGTGTGTTTTTCATCATTCTATATAGATACATACATACATGTGCCTTAATAAGAATATAAAAAATATTTAAGAGTTTATGAGGTGTTCAGGGAGGACTAGCACCTCTGGTATGATGACTTGCTAAGCCCTTTTTTTAGAGTTGTTCATCCACCTTTATTCTACTCTCACCTGTGGCTGAAAGGCAAATGGGTAAAACCAAGTTGTGGATAACTGATGGGTTTCAAACCTATTTGGTGAGTTAATTAAAGTTTGTGAAGACTTCCTCTGGTAGAATGGTCAAATGAGAAAAATTTGTTCCAAAAGCCATGAAGGCAGCTGAAGCAGACGCTGAATTAGAGCTTGGACAGACTTCAAAGATACCAATCATTCACTGTATCTGGGCCACTGCCAGTCATCTTGACTTTTATCTTGCCACTGGCCTTAGATGACTCTGTAAGAGAGAGTGAGATTGATGACTTTCTACAACCCTGCCTCATTTAAGTCCAGTTCATTTGCAAGTTAAGATAGTACCCTGTGATATCATTGGTCCTCTTGAGAATGAAGAATGAAGACTAAAAACTATATGAATATTCAGAAACTTTAGTCAAAAGACCTAGGAATCTGAGTATGGTAATTAATTTCACTAATTCAGACTCCAATCTCCTAATATACTAGAGTTAATAAAGTCTAGAGAGTCATCAAGAATCATCAGGGTTAAATCAGTTGCTCAGGGTCATTCAAGTAAGTAATTATGACACTGGAATGGGGTGGCTAGGTGAATAGAGCATAGACCTGGAATCAGGACTACCTGATTTCAAATCTGGCCTCAGACACTTCATAATTACCTAGCTATGTGACCTTGGGCAAGTCATGTAACCCCATTTCCTTGCAAAAAACAACAAAAAAGTATGACACTGAACTTGTACACAAATGTTCCTATCTCCAAGTTCAATATAGCTACCATGTCATGCTATCTTTGGTTGCCACATGTATAGAGGTTAAATTGGATTAAATTGTTTAATGGAAACTGAGGTGAATGAATTTATCTGTTTATAATCTAGAATGTGGGTATCCAAACATTTAACTCTTTTGGACCCTTGTTAGGGGTTGTATATAGAGTTTACTATTGAATTATAACTAATAATGTAACTCATATTACCAATGAGTGTAATAAGAAAATGTAAAAACGCCACCTAAATGGGCTTTGAGAGCTGCATGTGAGCCATAGGCCTCCGGCAGGACACACCTGATATAGAATACACTTGATTTCCAATTTCTAATTTCCAATGAATGCCAGAAAGCATGAATGGAAACCACCTTATTGAAGATTCTCAAAAAGAATAAAATTGTAGAATATTTAGAAACTCTAATATGTATATACATATCAATAGCATAAGAGAATTTTATGGTTCACAGCAAAGGTAATGACATTTTTAGGGTAGATAGCAAGAGGAACACTTGGTATTTTCAAATCAGGAAACAGAGTGTAAAGACTGTAGTTGGAGAATCAGGAGCTACCAGATCTTGCCCTGTCTCAGTCCACAACTACACAAGTGACCCTGAACAAGACACTTAAATAATTGTAATCCTGTTTCTTTATTTTAAAACAAGAGGTGATCAAATCAGCTACAATATTCAACTCAAGATAATTTTAAAGTTGTTGAGAAATCCCTGATTATTGGAATAGAGTTGGTTTGGGTGAGTTGTTCTGTTCCTCTTTTTCCCTTTCAATTTTACCCTACACTGCTTAGAGTATAGAAATATTCATCTAGATTGGGTAATGTTGATTCTTTCTCTTCTCTGAAACTGTTTTTCTGCTAAAGGCAGTGAACTGAGGCATACAGAACAGTTCCCAATTAGGAGTACATTTTACTTACAATTTTGAACATTAAAAAAAAAGTTTAGTATTCTCTACTTCTTTAATATAACCTAGTCAAAGTTCTCTCTTATACAAAAAAAAAAAGTGCATTATGATTCCAGCCAGTATACTTGAATCTTAGCTGAAATCATCTCATCAGCCAGGCATTTAAATGATTGCCAAGATATTTACACTGCTGCAAGTCTTTTTTTTTTCCTATGGTCTATTAGGCAATGTCTAGACAAGCAACTTTTTTAGTGCAGTTAGCTTTAAGTGATTGGAGGGAAAAGTAATAATCCCAGCAAGAGTACACAAACGTTACTGTTTTTAAAGTGACATCTGTACTCCATCTAAACCAGTATAGAAAGTAAGATTTGGCTTGCTAGTTTCTGGAATGACTGCTCCTGAATGTGAAGTTGGATTCAATATTTCAAATGCATTCTCTTCCTTGCCTGTTTTAGTGATCTTCATATGGCCCAAGGCTGCTCGTAGCCCAGAGTCCAAATCTCTTTTTTGTGAGTGAGTGAATGAGTGATTGAACACAGTCTGAATGTATGAAAAGGAGAGGTGTAAAAGTGCCTATGATGTGACAGACAACAGAATAAAAGCACTTTCTTTCCTACCCTTCTTTGTCTTGTTGAGCCTGTATAGGGCTAGAATTATGCAGCTCTTAGTGAAAAGACTGAAGAAGGACTGGGATAGCCTGGAGCAATTTGGGAGAAGATCCAACAAGCAAAATCCATTAAGTTATATGCTTCCTTTACACATTTGGAAAGGTACACTGCTTTGCTGCTCTTGGAAGTACAGAGCAAAACTTGTTTCCTATTGGCTAGAGAGACCTCACTGGAGAAGGAAATGGAAAACCACTCTAGTATGTTTGCCAAGAAAACCCCATGGAAACTATAGTCTACAGGGTCATGCAGAGTCGGACATGACTGAATGACTGAACAACCACAAAGAGATTTCCGACATCATTGAAGCACTTCTCTCAGCACCTCAATTTTCAGTTGTTTCTCAGTCCCTCCAAAATAGACATCAGATGTGTCCAACCTGAGGCTCATGGATCAGATGCAGCCCTCAAAACCCATTCAGGCGGCATTATTACATCTTATTATTATACTCATTAGTAAATTGGGTTACATTGTAGTCATAGTTTTCATGACAAGAAAAATCCTTTAAGATGACTGCAATTTTGATTCTTCCACTAAATTTGTCTTAAGTGGATTGTTGTGAGATAGTGATGACTAGATCTTTTATAGTCCCTCCAATAAGCTCTAGCAGGTGCTACTAAACTGGAAAGATTTTGAAAATGAAGTCAGTGATAGATGGACCTTTTTGTCTATTGCCTGAGAAAAAGGTTAGGCAATTTAGTGAGGCTCATCTCCAAGCCTATTGGCTACATCCTCTATGGAAGATGATCTAGACACGATTTGTAAAAAAGTGTGAAGACATGGATAGATTGCAATTTGTGGTAATGGAGTAAATACCCATATCCATAAGAACATAAACCCATTTAAATATTAAGTATTGCAACAATATCATCAAAAATAACCATTTTGAAATACCTTTAAAAACACTTTTTGAAAATTATGATCTTATCTGACTTTTTAAAAAGAACCTACAGAAACAATTTAATGAGTCAAGGTCATCATTAAGAATATCACTGTATTTTTTTGTTTCCCTGCATTGTCAGTATCCTAATTTTGCAGATTTGGAAATTAATCCCACAAGGATTAAGTATTTTGAAAAATAAAAGTCACTTAGATAATAAGTAGTAGAGTGATTTGAGTGTAAATTCGACTCTAATTCCATTCAAGGGCTCAGATTTCAAAGACCAGCAGGATGGTTTTGGAAAAGAAATTTCAGGCTCCAGTGAAAAAACAAGAGACATGGAATCAGGTTAGGTCTGAATCATAGCTCAGTCAATTACTTGCTTTGTGACTTTGGGCAAGAAACTTACATTCTCGAAGTCTCAGTTTTCTCATTAGAATAACATGGGGAATAGTAACATTTTCACTACTTACTTCAAAGTATTGCTATGAGAATAAAATGTAATAATGAACACCTTATAAATAATGTGTGTGGATAAATAAATCGCTAGCTAGCTAGACAGGTATAGATGGGCAGATATAGAAATAAAGATAGATAGATAGATAGACAGACAGACAGACAGACAGACAGACAGACAGACAGATAGATAGATAGATAGATAGATAGATAGATAGATAGATAGATAGAAGGTAAACCATTTGGCTAGAAATAGAATATGAATCTCCCTTTAATCACAGTGGTTCAGCCTGACTGGAAAAGGTCCATATTAGGAGTTTATGGCCAGATGTTTAGTCTTTATTTCGATATGGAATTTGGGTAGCCAGTTATACACCTTGTTTATAGTTGATAATACTTATGTAAGTCTTAGGTTTGGCATGATGCTGGCATTGTCCTCTGCCCCAATTATAACTGAGCAGGCTAGGGGGGCAGACCATGTGGTGAGCTGAGGTTATATGATACAGTGAGGTGGTCAGACTTTGCATTGCTTGCAGCGTGGAATGGACAAAGGTGGGCAGTGGAGATGTGGACATACGGCAAGCTGGACAAAGGAGTGAAGTAGACTAGGAACTTGAGAAGCTTATAAGTAAACCTGGGCTATGCAGATTGATTAAATGTGGAGTTTATCCTGAAGTCTTCCACTGCCAAGTCTGTACAATCAAAGGTATATAATCTCTCCAAAACTCCTCAGCATTCCTTTGGTTTCTCTGAATGAAGAACTTAGAAAGCAATGAAGTTCAGAGAGGCTCTGAAGATTAAGCTCTCTGAATCTAAAAAGTAACAGTGAAATAATCTTTGATGATAAAGGTCAGCACAACAATTCAGAGAAGACTCAAGATTATATTGGGTCACTCACTCTACCCAAAAGCTCAACTAGGGACAGAGACTGACCTCCAATTTGAGAATTAAAATTGGAGATAGGAACAAGTTGAATGAAAACATCATATATCTACACATACAATTAGATATGGATTTACAGGATTTGTTTCGGACTTATGTTTGGCTCAAGTTGGCAATATTTACCTTAAATTTGATTTTTCTAGATAGATAAATAGATAGATGGATAGATAGGTATATAGATTAGATAGTCTTAATCTGTGAATTCTTTTGTGCTGGGAAAACTTCCGCCAAAGATTGCTGTTCAGCTGTTTCAGTTCTGTCCAACTCTTTGTGGCCCCATTTGAGATTTTCATCTCCATCTTATTTCACAGATAAGAAAACAGAAGCAAACATAATTAAATTACTTTCCCAGGCTTACATACCTAATATGTGTCTGAGGCCAGAAGATGAGTCTTCCTGAATTTAGACTCAATGCTCTGAGATCTTTATTGGCTTTCCGATAAAAAATCTACAACTCTAATACAGATCCATGACTTTAGAGGCTGCCAGAAGACTAAGAACAAAGTGAAACTCTTCAACAAAGTCAACTAGAAATCATCATAGCTTCCCAATTAGACTAGAAAAAAAATATGTAACCTGCAAAATTCTATTTCTAGAGGGTATGGATTCTTCAATGGAGATTGAAGAATCCCCATGAGACAGCCATAGAATTGTTAGAAAGCCTTAGGTGGGGATCTTGCAAGACCTGGGGCCTGTCATAGGATAATGTAACTAAAAGGAAAATTTTAATTCCTTGCCTCTGTGGCTGCTGATATCTCCTTGGTTGTGAGATATCAGAGAGGCTCTGAAGATTAAGCTCTCTGAATCTAAAAAGTAACAGTGAAATAATCCTTGATGATAAAGGTCAGCACAACAATTCAGAGAAGACTCAAGATTATATTGGGTCACTCACTCTACCCAAAAGCTCAACTAGGGACAGAGACTGACCTCCAATTTGAGAATTAAAATTGGAGATAGGAACAAGTTGAATGAAAACATCATATATCTACACATACATATACACATATATTTGCAAATTTTGAGATCTCCAAAAAGAAACATGGAATAATTCTGAAACAACCACAAGCAGAGTTTCAGAAGGAAAAAGAGATTTTTCCAAAAGACTATATGAATATATAGAAAAAAATAAACCAAGAGATTTTTTAAATAGCATGTATGAAGGAAAGAAATAATAGATGAAAACAACTTGGTAAATTAGGAGAGAATAAATAGAAATCAATGACTTCATGACACAGAAGGAAATATTAGGAGAAAATTTAAAGACTAAAAAAAGCAGAAGGAAACATAAGATATCTGATGTTAAAAAACAATTTGCCTGAAAAATAGATCAAAGAAAGATAATTTTGTGACAGAATTACTTGAAAACCACAATTAAGGAAAAAAAGACTTGAAACTATATATTTAAAGAATATTCCTGGTTCATATGAGTAACAAGATGGTAGATTAGATTTTTTCTTTTAATCTACATAACCTCTCACATGCCCCCAAAATAGAAAATATGCATTAAAGAGAAAGCAACCTCAACTCTTTCCATGATCTAACACATTATTAATCCAAAACAAGATTAAAAAAAGAAACAACCTGAACCCAGAAATTGATGCTGACTGACCTTGAGCCCACTCAGAGATCCTCCTACACCTCCCTTGTTACTGAGAGCAAGTCTGCACTAGGTGACCCAAGTACCTTACACAAGCTTTCATTAGAACCTCTCTCTATATTGATATCCTCCTCCCCCTCTTTATAGAACTCTAGGCTGTGGAATTTTCCTGGGTATCAGCTTCACCAGAACTCTCAGGAGTAATAGCCTGCTGGAGTTGCAAACTAGAAACAATAATGTTTTAAAACTCTGTTCTATCAGTGCCAGGGAAACTTGCAGTACCAGCAGGTCTACACTGAGGGTGCTGGGTCAAAGAACTTAAAAAACAGAGGGAATGGGACAAGTCACCAAGACAAAACACTGTGTAAGTGGGAAGGAGTGCAGCATTCTACCAAGCCTGTTAGAAAAACATAACCTTCAGATGGAAACAGTTCTCACTATCCAAAAGTAAACTCGAGCAAGGATTTAGGCTGGTGATAAGCAAATTGACCAATGTGGGAGGAAGCTGAGATATTTTTCTCCCAAAAATTACCATCAGAGGAGCATTGATCAGAAATGAGGAATAGGGCGGCTAGGTGGCACCGTGGATAGAACACCAGTCCTGGAGTCAGGAGTACCTGAGTTCAAATCCAACCTCAGACACTTAATAATTACCTAGTGGTATGGCCTTTGGGCAAGCTACTTAACCCCATTTGCCTTGCAAAAATCCTAAAAAAAAAAAAAAGAAAAAAGAAATGAGGAATAAGGAAAATCATATAAAAAGACTGAAAGTACCAAAGTTTCTATGAAAACAATCTCAAAGACCTCAAATACAAATATTAAATCAATAAACAAAATAATCAAAGCAAAAAGCAATTCAGTCTCCTCATCTAGTAAACAAATTCAGGCACCTAAAACTGCAAAATGAAGGAAAATGATCCAGCACTTGGTGAGGTAGAGGATGTTAAGGAGATAATGAAAACAACATGTTGTTCCTTGGTGCTTTAAAGAGAAATGAGAATTATGAGAGAATAGAATTTTTATCTTACAAAGCAACAATAATAAGTAGAATAGAAAAGTTTGAATCTAAAATGCCAAACCTCACCAAATATGCAACAGAGAGAATAATGGTTTGGGAATGCAAATAGGTGGAAATTGAAGACAATCTAGAAAAAGAGAAGCAAAAATCACCAATATTAAAAGAAAATATAGGTGCAGTGGATAGAGAACCGGCCCTGGAGTCAGCCTCAGACACTGAATAATTACCTAGCTGTGTGGCCTTGGGTAAGCCACTTAACCCCATTTGTCTTGCAAAAAAAACAAAAAAGAAACCTAAAAAGAAAAAAAAAGAAAAGAAAATATGCTCCCCATGCAAACAAAGCTATATGGATCTTGAAGACATCATGCATAGAGGTAGCCAAAGTATCATAATTCTCCCAAAGGAAAAAGACAAGACAAAAAGAAAGCCTAAACTAAATACCATACCATAATGAAGAAAATAATAGAAAATTTTCCCAGAACTTCAAAATATAAAATAAAATGAAATTCCAGTGGAAATAATTCATAGATCGCCTCAAGGAAAAAAAACAGAGCTCTAAATTCTAAGATACATCATATTTTAAACTTAACTCAATCCAGAAACAAATTTTGAACACCTTCAGTAGAAATACCTTCAAATACACAGGAAAAGACATCTAAATAAAGCAATACTAGTTTGCATCTACTAGAAAATGGAGTGTTGAATGAAATAAGGCCTTCCAAAGTATACTGGAGCTCAGGTTGTAGCCCAATGTGACCTATATACCAATTGGAAACTAGCCATACAGGACAAAAGATGAACAAGAGAAAAGACTACAATCTAAGGTATGGGCTTAAATTTCTTCTTAAATAAATCATAGTTATCCCTTCCACTTTGTGACTTTCTCTAGCAGAGTTTTGATATATTGAGGCAATAGTGAATTAAGTAGGAACTTTTATGAAGTTTTACAGAAGCCACAGATGACAAGCAAAGACCAGCAAATGATACAGAGCCTATGACCAAATACTTAACTAAACTTTTACAATAAAACACTGTGAATTCTCTATAAAAGAAAAGGAAAATAATCAGATTTCTAAAGGGATGGCCAAAACATTTTTGCATAGATCTTCCTGACCATAGGTGTGCTGCACCCCTAACCACAATAATGTGGAAGGAAAACTGTATTTAGGATTGAATAATTCATATCATATTTAGGAAATAGAATATATATCATACAGTAAGAAATAATTTCAGAGAATCCTAGCCAGAACTGTCGAGAATGAATTGAGTAAAACTGAGTTATCAATTTGTGTAAGAATAACAAAAATGGTAAAGAAAAATAATTTGAAAGAATTTGAGAACTTTAATGAAATTATCAACCATTTATTTATCAGTGGACCTATGAAGAAACATGCTACCTACTTCTTACAGAAATTAGGTATAGAAAGAAGCCATGGCCATTTTTGATGTAACCATAGTGGATATTTGTTGTATGCCTTGCAGGCTAACATATTTGTCCCTCTTAACTAATACTTGCCTCAGACTAAAGTTGAAGAAGCAGGAGAGAAGATGACAAGTTCCCAATTGAAGAATTTAACTTTTTCCACATTCATTACATTTATGAGGCTTCTCTCCAGAATGAGTTTTGTGATGGTACTGAAAGGATGAGCTGAAGCCAAAAGTTTTGCCACATTCCTTACATTTAAAAGGTTTCTCTATAGGATGGAATCTTTGATGATCAAGATGGTGTTTACCCTGGATGAAGTGTTTTCCAAACTCATGATACCCATGCCTATGATTTATATTATATGTTTTATGACCTTTGACAAGATTCGAAATACTCTTGAAGGACTTCTTACATTCATTATCCTTAGAAGGTTTCTCAACATCATAATTCCTTCTTTCTCCCAATGTTGCATATGGGTAAATATCTTTTGGGAATGATTTGTTCATAGCAATATTAGTCTTTGATAGGTAATTCTTTTCTCCACTAAGGGGCCACTGTTCTACCCATACAGGTTGCAGCCTTCCTAACTCAATAGCAACCCCAATCAAAGAATCTTTGCCCCTAATGGACACACAATATATCCCTTCCCCATAATATTATAGGGAGTCCTTCAACTATGAAAGGAGTGACAGTCCCTGCTTTATCTTCTTTTCTCCATTTCAAGGGCTGACAAGAAATGTTTGTTTTCTGTCAACCTCCAATGCCTACTAGGTTAGTATAAGTAGCTTGTTTAGGACAAGCTTGTGGCCACTTCTGAATGGGAAACACAGTCTGATCAGCCCCAGTGTCAATTAAGCCTAGGAAAGCAATTCCTTCTACTTGGATAACACAAAGAGGTTTTTCTGAAGAAATCGTAGTAGTAAACGTAGTTTCATTATTGTTTCTCAGGTCTGACCCCTTGTTGAGCTCCTTTTCCTTCCAATTTCTACAAGATCCTGAGAAAACAAGTAATTGAGCTATACGTTGGTTCTCATATATGTAACTATCATCATCATTAGCATTCACTATTGCAATAAAGAAAATTTCCCCACTCACATGTTTTACTAAAGGTATAATGTGAGTGTATTCTGTGTTTGGTAGAGCCTAAATGATTGCAAACTCCTTATCTATTAATCATAAAGGGTGAATAGGCATTTCAGTACAAGCATGTGGAGGTACCCTAAATTTCCCAGCACTTTTAACTATCAATATTTTTGTATGGGTCGACTTGTTGTCAAAATTGCATACTGGTTTTTTCCATTCCATTCCCTGCTGGTCCTGAACTGTCATACCACATGATTGTTTTTGAGGGGCCTTTGCCGTTTTATACTTTGGGCACAGAGTTTTAGGATGATATGTCTTGACCTTTCTGGGTTTAATTCCTTGAGTACTTCAACAATTTTTCTTTAAATGTCCAGCCTTTCCACAAACAAAGCAAATCCATTTCTCTTTATTTCCCATATGCATATTAGCAAATGCTTCTGCCGCTAATTCTGCATGATACACTTGAGACCCCGTTCTATCACATCTTTGGATCATTTCCTCAATAGTGGCATCCTTTCTTAGGTCAATCATTGCTTTCTACAATCAGCATTTGCATTAGCCCATGTTTATTGTTTTATTAATGAATCTATTCCTGCTACATCTCCTAAGGTTCTTCCTACTGCCTCCTGCAACTGGGCAAAGAAATATACAAAAGTCTCATCATTTCTTTGTCTGAGAAGTGCAAATGGTTCTTTCTTTTCATTTTGTATTGGAATACATCCCCAAGTCTTCTTTACACAGGTAGAAATTCTTTCATATGTTTCTAACTCATAATTTATTTGGTCTGCATTGTTGAGAAACTGACCTGTGCAACTTAATTGTTCATAATATGTGGCAGCATTGGAACCTTGTGCCCCCCTCAAAGCCATCTGTCTACTTTGTTCTACAAATGCCATTAACCAAAAGACAGATTGTCCAGGTGACAAACATGCCCTATCTGCTTCCAATCATTAGATGTTCATATGGAGTATGCAAGAGTATCCAATTGTAACTGGACAAAAGGTGATCTTGCACCACATTCCCCCACTGCCTTCCTTTAAATCTCTGCTTTTATATTTACTGACTCATGCCTTCACCTAAGATTTCCTGGATTAAAAGGATCTGGCTCCTCAATAACAGGATATGACTGACACTCAGCTCCTAAATCTTACAAAATTTCTCCCAAGTTCCTGGCCCTTTTGATAGACTCCTGCAATGCTGAAGTTTTTTTTTTTTTTTTTTTTTCTGTAAATGGTGCTGTAGCATCACTCCTAGGCCTTGATAATACTCATTTATTTCTTCCTTCTCTATACACTGAGGAGAACATCCCCTCCCTATACCTTTGATATCCTCCACACCTCCTTGCTCCAAGTTCTTTTCAAATATCCCTAAAATCTGCCTCATGATGAACTTGTTACCTCTTAGGTCTTCTGCTCTGGGATGTCACCTGGAAGCTTTTTCCTCGCTTGTATGCCAGCTCAAAGTCTCAGTCCTTTGATGCATGGTTCTGCTTGGTCCTTGTCCTGGACTCTGATCTGATGACCCCAAACATGCTTTCATGCCCCATGTTTGAGTATCATTTGTTGCATGACTTGCCGGCTAACTTATCTGTCCCTCATAACTAATACTTGTCTCAAACTGACATTGAAGAGGTGGGAGACAAAGATGACAAGTTCCCCTTTTATTTTACAAAATGCCAGAGCTTAAATATCCTCTTGGTCCCAATTAACATGGAGTTCTCCAATTAGCAAATCAAGCACATGCTTCCCTGCTAGACAGCAGGTGGTAAAGTTTTCTACCTCAGGCTAGTACTTCTCACACAATGAGGCTATTGCCAAACCTGAGGAACAGATAAGATCCAGAGAGCCACCCAGAAGTATAGGCTAAAGGTGAGCCTGGGCAAGAGGACTGCTAGGCCATTCCCAGTCATGCAATGACCTCTCTGTAACCCTCGACAGTCTCTTACAGATATTCATGTTGTCTATGTTTATTTGTTTCAAGTTATTTTTTAACTATTTTTTGTTTTTTTTTAATTGTGAAAAGGATCAAGGGAAATGTAATTAGCAAAGTGATGCCAAAAGAAAAAGATTTTTATATCACTTTTGAAATGCATAGAAGAGAATATAAGGGATGTTAGGCAAACAAGACAGAAAAAAATACTTGGGTTATCTAAGATCAAAGAAAGTTAAATAAAGTTCCCCAAATAATTTAATAAAAATAATTTTTATCATTTTGAAGTGCCATATGTCTATTATTATTATTATTATTATTATTATTATTATTGTCAGCAAAACATCCACAGTTGTAATACATATTGTAATCCTTTAATTCATAAACAAAATATTTTTGTTGCCTTTTTCTGAGCAGAATTCCCTCTTTTTCCTTAAAGACTGGAGAATGAGTCCTGTGGAAATCTCATACATAAAACCAGAATTTTTTTGTTTCTATTTCAAGTCCAAAGTTTGCTGAGGGATGGGGTAGAAGGAGCAATAATAGGAACTACTGCTCTTCTTTTAACACAGCCAAAGCAAGATTGTCTGGCATAATTCCAGTTCTAAGGTCTAATGAGAGAATACAGACCACTTCTGGATTATTACAGACATCAGAAGATGGACATTTGCAAGATGATAAGAAAACCTTGAAAGTATAATTATTGCTTTGTATGCATAAAGAATGGAGGGTGATGCTCATTGTACCTCAAGGTGACTTTCTATTGACCACTTTTTTATATTTTATTTTAGCTTTTTTCAAATCATTTTACAATTATGATTTTAAGTTAAATCCTCTCTCTCTCTCTCTCTCTCTCTCTCTCTCTCTCTCTCTCTCTCTCTCTCTCTCTCTCTCTCTCTCCCCTCTCTCTTTTTCTCTCAGTGGGTGGAGTGACTTGTCCAATGTCACACAATTAGTAAGTATCAAGTATCTGAGTCCTGATTTAAATTCAGATCCTCCTGGTTATAGGACTGGTGTTCTATCCACTGCACCACCTATCTGCCCCTAAAGCCTTCTTTTATATATTTGAAAATGATTCTGAAATTGTCCAATTGGAAAGAAAGGGATTCTGCATTTTTGCAAACATTCTCAATACATATATATATATATATATATATATATATATATAGTCCCTATGAGCGCTACCCATCTCCATCACCAACAACTGAATAACTGCCACCAGAAAGAGCCTTGAGAAAAAGCAGCATTTTTCCAGTATACTGACTGCTTCTATTCCAATTCAGCTCCCATGGAGTTAGTGTTTGTAGAGATTATACCTGGAAATTGCCCCAACAGGTATCATAGCTCCTTCCTTCTCAACAGCAGCAGGTAATACTCAAAAATGTAGTTCTTGCCACCAAATTTCTCAATATTTTCAAATATTTCTGATATGAATAAATGTTTCAACACTGAAAAGAATTATGTTTCTTGACTGTCTCCCCCTCATATATATGGATTGGGTACAAAGCAAGTGCTGACTCCTCAGCTAAGAATGATGATGGTAGCCTAAGGAGTTTGTACAAGGGGTTTATATCTGTTAATCTCTCTTATTATCAATCAATCAACCAATTGACATCAAAGAGTTTTTACAGAGATGCTTATTTGGTCAGTATATGAAGAGAAAAAGTTCTAAAATATCCTATGCAAATTGGAGGAAGGATTAGATGTTTTATAACTTATGCACAAGGTCCCTGAAGAGAGTTGACTCTGATACTATAATAGTGATGAAAAATATGTAGAAAAAAAATGAGTAGGTTATAACTTCAGATATTGCCTCAGGGAGTAGTGTTATTTTTTTTTAGGTTTTTGCAAGGCAAATGGGGTTAAGTGGCTTGCCCAAGGCCACACAGCTAGGTAATTATTAAGTAGCTTAGACCAGATTTGAACCCAGGTACTCCTGACTCCAGGGCTGGTGCTTTATCCACTGTGCCACCTAGCTGCCCCAGGAGTAGTGTTATTGAAACCGAGGTGGCATGACTTCCTCTAGGACATGATCTCTCAGCTGACTCAACAATTCATTTCTTGAGAGAGTCAAACAGGTTGTGGAGTTGATGCTTCAGCCTCACATTGGATCCCACTTCTGCTGTCACAAGCTCTAGGACTCTGATTATTAATGGGACCCTCAATTAATTAATAGATGCTTATGAATTTCATAATCTAGTATTAGTAGTATTACTCAGAATTCTCATTCCTCTAAGATTCAGGAAAGAAGAGAAAGTGGTAAATATATACTCAGGATCAGATGACTGTCAGAGAAATAGGAGGGATGTGATTGACCAGCTTCTTTCTTCCTTCCCAAAACTATTCTTTCTCACTCCAAAGCCAGGAGCTAAGAGTAAGAAAACTCCTCAAAACTTTGGTATGCATCATTGATTCCAGTCAAGTAGAAGATTCTTTGTCACCAAAGTACCCTTAGTTAGTTATGGCAGGAAATAAACTCACCAGGTCTCCACTCAGCAAAGAGGATTAGAAACAGACAGGAAATACTGTATGGTGCTCTGAGGACTAGGACTTCATAAGTCAATCTACCCATTATGAATGGATCTGGTGTTATCAAAGAAATTGGCATTCAAGATGATGAATTTTCCACTATATAGTAAAACCATAGGGCCCCTTTCCATCTGACCTGCAACAAAAACCCATTAGAATGTGAACTACTTGTGAGCAAAAACTTTCATGTGTTTTTTTATTCTTTTTTATTTCCTTGAAATAAATGCAATGTTTTATGCATAGGCAATGTTTAATAAATAAATTTTCATTTGTTCAATCATCTTTCATTCATTCTCTTTTATGGTATAGTAAAAAGAGTGTTGGTTTTAGAAATCTGGGATCAAGTCCTACCTTTTACAGCTACTATGTGTTGAACCCTGGGCAAGTCATGTAACTTTGTATCAGTGGTATCAAACTCAGATAGAAACTGGAGATGGGTCACTGCTAACTAAACACTGATTTAAGGAAAGAAATTAATATTATCTATTATATTTTAATTTATTAAACATTTCCCATCTACATTTTAATCTGTTTCTAGCACTCAAGTTTTGCAGGAAACTAGTGTTTGACCTCTCTACGCTAAGGAAGTTTCTAAGATTCTAAATTACAGAGAAGCTGTTGATCTACACTATGGATGAATTTCTCCCCCTGGGATGCCCCTATGCCAATTTTCCTGGGACAATGAAATTATAAGTATTCCCCCTTATTCTTATCCCTAGTACAAATCAGTATTTCAAAGAGTTAATGAAAGGAACAAGTCATTTCCTTTGGTAGAAAAATTCATTTATATTAATTTATACTAGGTAGCATAAATGGACATACTTGAATGTATTTAGGAATATACTTGTTAATTTCATTTAATGCCATTATGAAAATGACTCTGTAAAAACTCCTCTCCAAATTTTTTTTCAGGTAATATATTACTCCAAGATTTGTCATACCTAAGTTGTACATTTTTGTGCTGAATTTGATTGATGAATTTTTCTAATACAGACTTACTAAGCTGGAAGAAAATAAAATATAAATAATATTTTTATTTTATTTAACGAAAATATTATTTTCATTTCTATTTAAGTATTTTTTGGATATTTTATTTTATTTTCCAATTACATGTTATGGAAGTTTTTCAACATTCATCCACCTGCATATTTCTAAGTTACACATTTTTCTACCACTCTCCACTCCACCTCCCTCCACTCAGCAGGGAACAATTTAGTAAAAGTTGTACATCTTCATTTGTGTTTAACATATATATATATATATATATATTCATAATTTTGTGTATGAGGAATTATGACTAAGGAAAAAGAAAGAAAATCATTGGAAAGGAAGGGAAAACATAAGAGAGGTTTTTAAAAAGTGAACCTGTTACCCATTCAAATTCTTGGTGTTTTTTGGTTTTATTTTGTTTTGTTTTTCTTTGGATGTGGATGATGTTGTCCATAACAGGTCTCTCAAGGTTGTCCTAGATCACTGAATTGCTTGGAGCAGCTGCATCTATCTTAATTGATCAACTCATAATGCTGTTGTTAATGTGTACGATGTTCTCTTGGTTCTGCACCCTTTTCTCAGTATCAGTTCATGTGATTCATTCCATTCTTCTCTAGAGTCAGATCATTTCTTGTAGAACAATAATATTGCATAATACTTATATATCATAACTTGTCCAGCCATTCCCCAATTGATGAACCTCTCCTCGATTTCTAGTTCTTTGCCACCACCAAAAAGAGTGGCTATAAATATTACTGGCTCAAAGGGAATGATCAATTTTATTCCTCTTTGGGTATTGTTCCATATTGCTCTCCAGAGAGGTTGGATTAATTCTAAATGGCCCCAACAGTGCATTAATGTCTCAATCTTCCTACAACTTCTTAAATATCAATAATTTCCCCTTTTAGTCATCTTAACCAATCTGATAGTTATGAGGTAGTTCTTCATAGTTGTTTTAATTTGCATTTCTCTAATCACTAATGATTTGGACCATTGCCTTATGTGATTATATATAGTTTTAATTTCTTTGTTTGAAAACTGCCTGTTCATATACTGTGACTATTTTCCATTGAGGAATGAATTGTAACTTTATAAATTTGATTCAATTACATATTTAGAAAAGAGATCTTTATCATAAACCTAGAAGTGAAAATTGCTCTCAACTTTCTGTTTTGCTTCTGATCTTGGCTTCTTTAATTTTATTAGTGCAAATATTTTTCATTTTAATATAGTCAAAATCATCCATTTTACAATTTATAATGCAATCTATTTCTTGTTTGGTCATAAATTTTTCCTCTATCCATAGATTTGACATAGACAGTATTTCTCAATCTGGTAACTGGTCTATCATCCCTTATTCTAAATCTTGTACCAATTTGATCTTATTTTGCAATAGGGAATGAGATGAGGGTTTATGTTTTGTTTTTGCCATACTATTTTCTAGTTTTCCCAAGAGTTTTTGCTTAATAGTGAGTTCTTAAGCCAGTAGCTGATGTCTTTGAATTTATCAAACAATAGATTGCTATAGCCATTTACTGTAGTATTTTTGTACCTATTCTAATCCACTGGTTCATTATAGCATTTCTTAACCAGTGCCAGACAGTTTTGATGACTGCTACTTTATAGTATAAATTTAGTCTAGTACAACTAGACCTTCCTCCTTTGACATTTTCTCAAATTTTTGTTGTTCCCAAAGAATTTCTTTACTATTTTTTCTAACTTTGTAAGATGGGATTTTGGTATTTTGATTGGTATGGCCCAAAATAGGCAATCTGATTTAGGTAGAATTGTCATTTTTTTATTATTCTATAATAAATGATGATGATGATGATGATGATGATGATGATGATGATGGTGATGATGATGATGTCTGGCTTAACCATGAGCAATCGATGCTTTTCCAATTGTTTAGATCTGACTTTATGTGGGTCAAAGGAATTTTGTAGTTGTGTTCATACATTTTTCTGAGTTTCTCTTGAGAGGTAGATCCCAAAGTATTTAAGTTTGTCTTCAGTTACTTTAAATGAAATTTCTCTTTCTAGCTCTTGCCCTTGGCTTTGTTTCCCATATATAGAAAGGCTAATGATTTATGTGAGTTTATTTTATATCCTACCAATTTGCTGAAGTTGTTAATTGTTTCAGGAAAGTTTTTAGTTGATTTTCTCAGGTTCCCTAAGTATACCATCATATCATCTGCAAAGAGTGAAAGTTTTGAATCCTCATTACCTATTCTAATTCCTTCAACTTCTTTTTCTTCTCTTATTGCTAAAGCTAGCATTTCTAATACAATATTGAATAGTAGTGGTGAAAATAGGCATCCTTGTTTCATCCCTGATTTTATTGAAAATGTTTTTAGTTTTTAATAATGCTTGTTGATGGTTTTAGATAGATACTGCTTATAATTTTAAGAAAAACTCTATTATCCAGAGGAAGAAAAACAAAACCAAACCAAAAAAAAAAAGAACCCTTCAGACTCTGATGAAGACTTTATAAAAATTGTCTTGTATGTGTCTCTTTCCCTTAAGACTAATTCCTCATGCCAAAAATGAATAATCTGTAAACATGTTTATTGGAAATATGTATGTACAATGCTAACCTGACTGTTTGACACTGAGGAGAGGAAGGAGGAAAAGGAGGGTGGAAGGAAATTTTATAATTTAAAAATATACATGTGCATATGGATGAGAAAAGTAAAAAAATAAGTTATATAAAAAAACTCCATTTTTCCTATACTATCTATGTTTCTAATAGATATGAGTGTTGTATATTGTCTAAGATTTTTCCAGTATCTATTTATATAAACATGATTCCTGAGGATTTTATTATTGATATGTTCAATTATATTATTGTTTTCCTAATATTGAACCATCCCTGCCTACCTAGTATGAATCCTAGCAATAGCTTGTTGTACTCTCTGCTAAAATTTTATTTAATTTTCTTTTTCTGTTTTGGCTCTTCCTAGTATAGTTATCAGTGTCATATTGGTGTCATAAAAGAGATTTGGCAGAACTCTTTCTTCTCCTGCTTTTAAAAATACTTTATATAGAATTGGAATTAATTGTTTCTTAAATCTTTGGTAAAATTCCCTAAAAAATTCATCTGGACCTGGAGACTTTTTCATAGGAAACTTTTTGAAGGCTTCTTTAATTTTCCCCTAAATTAGGTTTATTTAAATATTTTTCCCCTGCTTTTAATATGGGTAGTTTATATTTTTTTTTGTAAATATTCTTCCATTTCTCTCAGGTTGTCAAATTTGTTAGCATAGAGTTGGGCAAAATATCTCTGAATTGTCTCTTAATTTCCTTGTCACTGGTGGTGAGTTCTTCCTTTTCATTATTTGATATTGGTACTTTAGTACTTTCTTCTTTTTAATGAGATTAACCAAAATTTTGTCTATTTTATTGGGTTTTTTTCATAAAACCAACTCAGTTTTATTTATTACATCAGGGATTTTCTTGCTTTCAGTTTTCAATTGAAATATCAATAATGTTTCTTTTGATGTTCAGAATTTCATAATTGTTGTGACAACACTTTGTTGTGACAATTCATTGTTGTGACAATTCATTAGTATTATTTATTAGATCAAGGATTATCTATTTATTTATTTATTATTATTTACTTATTTATTACGCATTATTTATTTATTAGATCAAGGATCTTCTTGCTTTCAGTTTTCAATTGAAATACCAATATTAATGTTTCTTTTGATGTTCAGAATTTCACAATTGTTGTTGTGACAACAATTTGTTGTGACAATTCATTGATGGCCTCTTTCCAGGCACTGAGGTCCTTTCTCAAACTAAGCTGCTAAGCATTCAAACCTTATTACAGAAAGCACAATTGTGATGGGTCAGGCAAGTTGCTAGAATGCCAGAAGTATGTTTGCCAAAAAGACTATTTTATGGAGAACTCACATAGGGCAAGCACTCACAAAGGGGTCAGAACAAATGATCCAGGGACTTAGAGTTGATTGTGCAGCATGGGAAACACTGGCAAAGCATGGCATGCCATGCCTTCATCAGTGAGGGTGCTGTGTTGTATAAGGTCAGAACTGAAGCAGTTCAAGGGAAACATGAGACACATAAGTTTAGAATAAGCTCCCCAGGTGTCCACATGGACTATTTTTACCTGACTTGTGGTAGAGCATTCTGAGCTCATATTGGTCTTATCAGTCACAGTCAGGCACACTGTAATTTGTCTCAAGCATAGTGATGTAACTTTGATCTAGTTAGATAAAGGACAAGAACCAACCAAGTTCCCTCCCCTCTTCTGTCTGTCTTATTAGAAATACACTTCTCAAGAGTCATAAATCATAAAGAATTATAATTGATTTATACCACCCCCTCTTTTAAAGTAACTTCCATAGACTCACATACATTCCTCATGAGTCAAAGCATCATGCAAAGCCAAATCATTTTATGGACCATTTATTCCTCACCGCCCTTCCACCCACCTACCCCAAGTACATTCCCTCTAATTGTAACCAAATCATCAAGCAAAGCAAAGTAACTTCATGATATTTTCAGTCTAGTACTTCTGGGGACTCTATAGGACTCTATTTCCCTGGGTAGTATTCCAACAATAGGCCAACAACCATCCCCAACCAAAGTATTGGGTACACTCTCTCCCTCTATACCATTTGCACTTTAACCATGATATTATAACTAAATTGTTAACTAAAGTATGGATTATGGCAAGATGATTTCCGTATCTATTTATGTGCAGTCCTTCTAAGTACACTCCCACCCTCTGTCTTATTGTAATGCAACCTTTCTTAACTAAAATATACAATAAAGTGAGGTCACTTTGCTAATTAAATTATGTATAGAGCCTCTAAGTACTCTAAGAACTAGGGCCCTGAAGATTCTCTCTCAAGAACCCTAGAAGTGATTGTATACTTGGGAGACACTGACATAGGACCACCCAGTAAGGTGTATCCTCATCAGAGTGTGTATTGTGCTCCATGAGTTTGGTGGACTCTAAACAACTCAAAACACTAGACAAGCAAGTCTAGAGTCAATACTCCAATTGTTCTGATGGACCACCTATACCCAACGTGTAGTAGAGTACTCCAAGCACACATTGGTCTGATCAGGCACAGTCAGACATACTTCCATTAGTCTCAAACATAGTGATATCATCCTGGTCTTCTTTGGTAATAAAAGACAAGAGTCAATAATGCCCATATACTTGAAATATAGGTCCTTCAACCACATTATACCCTTTAACTATCATAATAGAAATACAATTCTCAAGTATTACACAATTTATCTTCCCTTGTAGGAATGAATACAGGTTAATGTTCTTGATTAGCAGTTTTCCCCCCTTTCTGTTCCCCTTTTTACGTATCTCTTGAGTCTTGTATTTAAAAATAGTTTCCAGTTCAGTTCTAGTCTTTTATTCAGAAAATTTTGGAAGTCCTCTATTTTGTTGAAAATCCATCTTTTAAAGGATAAAAACATCACCTGGGGGTGGCTAGGTGGCATAGTGGATAAAGCACCGGCCCCGGAGTTGGGATTACCTGGGTTCAAATCCGGTCTCAGACACTTAATAATTACCTAGCTGTGTGGCCTTGGGCAAGCCACTTAGCCCCATTTGCCTTGCAAAAAAACCTAAAAAAATTACCTGTACAAAAATGTTCATAGAAGTTCTGCTTGTAGTGTCAAAGAAATGGAAACTGAGGCAATTTCCATCAATTGGGGAAAATCTTAACAAGCTGTGGTATATGTATGTGATGGAACACTATTGTTCTATTAGAAATCAGGAGGGATGGGAATTCAGGGAAGCCTAGAAGGACTTGCATGAACTGATACTGAGAGAGATGAGCAGAACCAGAAGAACATTGTACACCCTAATAGAAACATGGGGGTGATGATCAACCTTAATGGACTTGCTCATACCAACAGGGCAACAATCAGGCACAATTTGGGGATTTCTGTAATGGAGGATGTTATCTATATCCTGAAAAAGAATTGTGGAGTTTGAACAGAAACCAAAGACTATTATTACCTTTAGTTTAAAAAAAAGTCTTATTATATATTTCTGCTTTGTGTCATACTATATGTTTCTTTCTTTAGGGTATAATTTCTTTCTCATTACGTTCAACTTTGATCAATGCATACTATGGGAATGACATAAAGACTAACAAACTGCCTTCTGTGGGGGGTGGGGAGAGGGCAGCAAGATTGCAGGGAAAACTGTAATACTCAAAATAAATAAAACCTTTCTGAAATTAAAAGAAAAAAGAAAATCCATCTTATTTCCCCTGACAGAATATGCTGAATTTTGCAGGGTAGTTAATTCTTGGTTGTTATCAAAGGTCCTTTGTCTTCTGAAAAGTCATGTTCCAGGCTCTTTGATCCTCTAAGGTTGAAGCTGATAAGTCCTGTGTAATTCTGATTATACTTTCTTTATATTTTGTCTTCTTGATCTAGTATATAGAACAGTTTTTCATGATAATTTCCCGAAAGATCTCTTTCTCTTTTTTTCTTTTTGCTCAAGGCTTTTGGGTAAACTAATATTTCATAGATTATCTCTCTTGGATATATTTTCCAGGTTATTTTTCTTAAAAGGTATTTTACATTTTCTTAAATTTTTCAGTTTTTTGATTTTGTCTGATGTCTCATTAGTTTCTACTTGTCCAATTTAAATTTCTTGGCTTTTATTTTCTTCAGTTACTTTTTTTTTTGGTTTCCTTTTGCAGTTGACTATACTTTTAAATGAGTTGCTTTTCTTTTCCAGTTGAACAGTTTTATTTTTTGATGAGTTACATTCTTTTTCTATTTGGTCATTTTGACTTTTGAAGGAATTGATTAGTTTGATCAATTTTTTTATAATTCTCCATGGCTCTCATTTCTCTTTTCCATTTTTCTTCTCTTTTCTTTGGTTTAAAATCTTTTTTAATATATTCTATGAAGTTTTGGATTTCAGTTCAATTAATAACTTCCTGTAAGACTTTCCATGTAGACAATTTGTCTTTGCTTTCTTCTGAGATAACATTTTTATCATCTTTGTGTAAATGGTAGCCTTTCTATGATTAGCACTCTACTGATTTTTGGCTCATTTTGATAGTTAAGCTCTGCTCCTGGGCTTCAGACAGTAGTCCTGAGGCTGGGATCTGGTCCCTAGGTTACTGCTTTCCAAAGTGTTGCCTATGCAGTCTAGGTTCTGCCTACCCAGTGGTTTCTTCCCTACCCAGTCCTGTCTGGTGCCTTAGTGTTCCCAGAGCTCAGATGTTGTCTTGGATTGGGACCTTCCCTGCTGACTTGCTCTCTAGCTGAGCCAAGACGTGGGCTGCTGTCTAGCTGCCAGGACCTGTGCTGTGCTGTGGCTAGAAGACTCCCTCTGGCTTTCCCGCTCTCCTGCCTAGCTCGGCTCTACTTCCCCTTTCCCCCCCAAAAAAGACAGAGCTCCAACTGAAGATTATCCACAATATCTAGAGTTGAGAATTTTTTTCTCTTTTGGGATCTGTAGCTTTAATGTCTGTGTACAGGCTATGTTTTAACATTATGTAGACTTCCAGGGCAGAACCAAGATCGCAGCATGAAGCTAGTAAGCTACTGGATCTTATCCCCCCCCACTCAATGTCAAGTGAAATCTTAACACACTCATTAAAGCTATAGATCACAACAACAACAACAACAACAAAACAAATTGAAACAAATTTTTCACTGTAGACATCAGTGAAGGTCTATCACTTGGCAAGAAAAGAGTAAGTAAAGCCCAGCTAGGCAGGAGAGCGGAAAAGCCAGCAGGAGACTTCCAGTCACAGTGCATTCACACAGTGGAAGGTAACAGCAGCTCAGGTTGCAGCAGCTATCTAGCACACCAACAGGAATGGTCCCAAATTCAGACAAAGTCTGAACCCTGGAAACACTGAGATAACAGACAGGACAGGATTAGAACAAACCACTGCACAGGCAAAGCCTGGACATAAAGGAGAAAATAAACCTCTATATAGACTACACAGGCAACATCTTGGGAAATGATAGGCTAAGGATCAGACCCCAGTCCCAGCACAACACTAAATAGCAAAAACCAACATGAGCCAAAAGGTTACTATTCAGACAGAAATGAAAAAAAAAGTCATCTCAGAAGAAGAAAGCATAAATTACCTACATGGGAAATCTCAAAGGAGTTTATGGACTGAACTCAAATCCAAAACCTCATAGAAGAGCTTTAAAAAGATTTTAAAAATCAAAGAAGAGAGGGGCAGCTAGGTGGTGCAATGGATAGAGCACTGGCCCTGGAGTCAGGAGTGCCTGAGTTCAAAACTGGCCTCAGTCACTAAATAATTACCTAGCTGTGTGGCTGTGGGCTAGCCACTTAACCCCTTTGCCTCGCAAAAAAAAAAAAAAAATCAAAGAAGAAGGAAAGAAGAAGAATGGTAAAAGAAGAAATGAGAGTCTTGGAGAAAAATATGAAAAATTATGAAAATTATAAAAAAATTGGTCAAAGAAATCAACCCCTTTAAAAAATAATAAATTAGAAAAAGAATGTAACTCAGTTAACATTGTGTTGGGAAAAGCTTAAGTATCTGTCTCCATGCTCCAATCATGGCTCTGTCCAGGAAGTTGCATCTAAGTATTTTCTTTTAATTATTATTTATCATATCTATAGGAAAATCTAAGTAAATATAATTTTAAGAATTTGAAATATGTTTAAATATCTGGAGATCTGGAAGAATAATAGAAATGCCATTTTAAAAAATTTAGTTACTGAGTTGCATTTCATGTTTTCAGGTTAACACCAAAGCAAACAATATCATTATTCAGATTTTATTTATTTATTTATTTGTTTGTTTGTTTGTTTGTTTATTTATTTATTTATGTTCATCCTATTAAGTTCAATACATTAATAAAATGATAAAATGCTGACTTCTGGCTTTGGAAAAATTGAAATACTGATGTATCCTCACATTATTTCCATTTTTTAAAATGGATACTTAGCTCTAGTACTTATGATATGCTAGGATAATACAATATAAAAAGTCATTATTATCTATATTGAAAAGTAGTGATCAATCTAAACTAATTTTGATTCCCATGAACTGAAAAGATATTTCATTGCAAATGCTACATTATATTCAAATATATACCTAGATCATCCTTTCCTCCACAAGAGGAAAAAATGATGCTGAAAGCATTCAAGTACTTTATTTTTACCTCTGAGTATATGCTCTGCCAAGTTTTTAAATATACCTATAGATCAATATCAAAGTTTTTGAGGAAAAATTATTCCCACCAAGAACTATATTCATTTTCTCTTTTATGTAATTTATAATAACCAAAGTCACTGGATATATTTTAACCCTAATTTATCTAAAATATAAGTTTTTATCTTTACCCATGAACTCACCCTCCCTATTCAGTTTCACTATTTCTCTGAAAAGTACCACTGCTTTTCTGAATTTTTATGTCTGTAAACTCTCTGTCTGTAAACTCTCTATTATCCTTCACTTTTCTGTCTCCTTGGCTATATTTATTCAGTTGCCAAATTTTAACTTTTCTACCTACATGAAATCTCATTATTCTTATAGTTTTGTTCTGGTGCTCGTTTCCTCTTGCATACAGATGTGATGTCCTTCTGTTGGCTACCCTGTCTCAAAATTATCTCTACTCCAAACACCCTTTTTCCAAAGTGATTTTCCTTAATCAAAGATTTTACCATGTACACTTTCCTACTCAACAAACTCCAATGGCTTCCTTTTGCCTCTAGGATCAAGACTAAACTTTTGTATGTTCCTTCATAAAATGGTCTCAACCAGTACAAGACTCATTACACATGCCCTTCCTCAACAGTTTGGTCCAGTCAAATAAAACTTTGTGTTAGTCTTCCCCCATGATGTTTTATCACCCTTCTTAGTGCTTTTACACTGGCTTATCCCATTTCCTAGGATGCAGGCCATCCTTTGTCCTTCCTCAGAACCTTTAACAGATATCCTAGACCCCTGTCTCTCCACAAAGTCTTTTCTGATCTCCTCCACCCCAAGTGTTAATGTCCTCTCTTCCTATCTATTCTGTATTTATTTTATATTGTTCTGTACATATTTATTTTACATGTATATTTTTCATATACTTTTATCTGTATGTTTGTATGCACTTGCTGCTAAATATTGTTTTCCTAATCCAAGGATTTTTTTATCGCTCATACCTAGTACAAAACCAAATTGCTTTATAAAAATGCATTTTTGAATGATTGATTGCTCAAGAGCCAAGGTTAAATTTAATTTTTAAATGCTTCTTTTTATTGGACAATAAACAAAATATTTTTTTATGTTTCAAAAGCTTACTCATGAGAGGAAAAATATATATATCAAGTGTAGTGTAAGGTCCAAAGCACTAATGATGTATTTTAATCTATATATGATAATTACATCGAGCCATTGAACTCCTAATTAAATGATTTCTCTCCACTGGTACTTATATTATTGTGTCATTTCCATATAAGGGGCTTGTCTATACAAAAAAACCATGCTTTCCAGAAGCATTTATTAAAGAATGTTTCTAGTGTAGCTTGAGTATCCTTTGTCATGATAGAAATTATAATCTATATTGGCACAGACTCAATTATAGGGGGTCATTAGAAGTGACAAGGATGAGGAGAAGACAGAAATGGAGGGAAATAAGAATCTTCTTTATAACAAGGATATGGAACAATCTTCCTATCCAAGTCTAAGGGCTTTATGAAAAATCCATTAGCATTCTGTAGACATTGAGCTTTGATTCCCTAACAAAGAAAGAATTTGGAATCAATATGACTGTGCTGCATAGAGAGTTTTCCCTTGGCATGGCATGACATGATTGTAGAACTCCGATGACAAGATACTACCTAAGAATATATGTCCAAGTATGGAACACCTTTATTGTTACTCTGATGGGCAAGTCTTAAAATCTATCTCTTCCTTAACTCATAGTACCATAGAAATGCTGAGCAGCAGAAGCCTCTTATTACTTGAGTTCCAATGTATAGAAATATGATAAGATGTACTTTAGATAGTATGGGTGGGTTTCTTTTTTGAGGTGTCATATCATCTTTTCCTTGATATTTTCTTGAGAACATATTGCTTTTTGTTTGTTTTAAACAATGCTCTCACAATTGTGAGATTGACATGAGATATGATAAGAAAAAACATAATTAAATTTGACTAGTCTATAAAGGAGGAAATTAAGTGAAATAGGTCTCTGAAATACCATTGTGGCCAATTTTGAAGCCAAGATGGAGACAATACCCTGGTTATCACTTTGGAACACTATTACATTCATGACAACAATCTTTCCTGAAAATAAAACAAAATAACCTCTTTATTCAGTTTGTAATCTTTTTTCTAGAAGGAAAAGTGCATACAAGAAACATTTAGATGCTAATTAGAGCCTTTGGGACCCTTTTCTGCATCATGATTCTGTTGAACTGAACTGAAATTTGCTCCACAGTAGCCAGTCACTTGTAACAAACTCTTACTTTTATGTATTCCCATGTGAATGTAAGTGTAATTTTTCTAAATAATAGTTAAGAAGTAAGTGAACAGGCCAATTGACTTTAGCTAGACCCCTGGGTATTCACTTAATGTAAAATTTTGGTAGGTTTTCTAAAACTTGTAAAATAAGAGCAAAATAAGCCCCAAGAGTAGGTTCAGTACCTAGGCATTATGTATTAGATTCAATGGAGTAATTTCTAGTTATTTATAAGCCATGGGGAAAAAAAAGTTTCAAAGCAATAGTTGCTAATAATGAACAGTAGAAACAGTGACAGCAAATGTTGTTTAGACCATGTAATGAACAAATTACAGGCCCCTAAAATTCAGTTTTATTTTTGTAACTTTTTCTATATGTGCTTTTTGCATTTTTAATTTGATATATTGATTAAAAACAAAGGAAAATTGAGTAATTTCCTTTTAATTTTAAAGATAAGGTATGTAATATATGAATATAAGAACAATCTTAACAATTAAAAAAGAATATTTGAATTATATATGAGACAAAGATTTTTTACTTATTTTATAAGTACTGACCTTGTTTTTTGAGGTTTGACATGAGTTTTTTTAGGAAAAAATGTGAAAAAAAATTGAATAGCTAATTTGTGCTTTTGAGAGGTGTAGGGACTGAACCTATGTTCTTCTTTGCATCAGAAAATTCTAGATGAGAGAACTTCTACTAATGCAGATCTGCAATTTATAGTCTTAGAGTGTTGCCTAGGATACCAATAGGGTAAGTGATTTGCCCTGGGTCACAGACTCATAATCATCAGGAGATGATTATTTGATCTCAACTCTTCTTAATTCTGAGGCAACCATCTATCCACAAGCCAGGATACATCTCAAGGTCTAATGATATTGGAGACCTATTATTCCAGTTGTGCAGTGGGACAACATTCATACTATTCTGTGACAACCATTATCTCATTTAAGCTTTACAATTACCTCATGAGAGTAGTAAATCACTCTCTCTTTTCTTAAGAAGTTCAGAAAAATCAAATGACATTAAAGTAAATGTAAAATGTTTAGAATGAGACTAGAATGAAACTAAAAGTCAAATCTGAAACAGAGGTCAATACTCTATTCTAGTCTGCTACTTTTGTCCTGAAACAGAATCACCAAAACATGCAGTCATTTCAAATGACTTTGAAAAATTGCCAAATAACAAATTTATTACAAATGCTATATTTAATAGACTTTGATTCTAACTAATTGTGTGGCCTCAAGAACATCATAATCTAAATGCTATGCTATTTTTTCATCTATAGTATGAGAGGTATTGGTTAGATGAAGGCAAAGGTTCCTAATATTGGTTACTTGTGTTAAGTGATTATTGAATCACTTAATTATTAGCTATGTATATATGTGTATATCTCATAAATGAAAACTATAAATTGGGGTGCATCTTGTGTATTTTCTGGCATTATTTATGTTCTGAGAACTACATAGAAGCTAGTAATTGGTATTTTTAAACACGATGACCATTTTTAATCTATAATAGCATAGCTGAGATAAATCAAATGGAATCAAATGGAAGGCGAGGCTCAGGTCAATCTTCACCTCAGAAGAAAAGGGTCAACACCTACAAATTTAAGCCATTTGAAGCTGATTTCAAACCCACTGAAATCCCTGAATTTGATTTTTTCATTATGCATGTCTTTGCAGTGGTGATCTGGAACTTCAGATTGAACACCGGTTTCATCTAACTCCTCCTCTGAAGTTGCTTGTTGACTTTTAGTTGAACTCACTTGTACCATTAATGGACAAACCTGTTTCCCTTTTACCCTATGGATATTGGATGGTTTCCACCTGTTTCAACTAGTTTTTTGGTGTAATTATCTGTCTTTGCTTCTGGCTGTCTGGTACTATTAGCAGGTTTCAGCTTCTCCCACTTTTACTCTCCAAGGGCTTAACTTCTATCTTGGGGGGCAGCTGTTTTAGTAAGACCACACCCAAGCAGGGCTCTTTAGGATGTTACTTTTTTTAAGCTGCATACTTTAACAGTCTATATTGTTTTACTTACAAATATATTGGTTATTTGTCGTGATTATTGAATCACTTTATTATATATGTATAAATATATAAACATGTATACATATGCTCACTTACCTAGGGCATACAGTATTTCTTCAAATTAGAAAAAGAAAGTAACATGTTTCTTGAGGAGTAAATCACCACAAAATTCTAAAACCTGAAGACCTTTGGTTCTTCCAATAATTGCACAATGCATTTATTATTTTTCATTTATTAATTAATTAAGTCCATATAATATAAAAAAAATAATATAGCAAAAGACATTTTCATTTAAAAAGCATTAAAGAGAATTCATTTTAAAAATGTCTTACTGTGAGTTACTAATAATCAATTATGTTACATATAAAATGTTCTCCTTTGGAAAACAATTAATTTAGAAATTTAGTGATTATTTTCCCCCCATCTAACTTCCCTATTACCACCCCCCCCCCACAGAAGGCAATTTGCCAGTCTTTACATTGTTTCTATGGTATACATTGATCCAAATTGAATGTGATGAGAGAGAAATAATTTCCTTAAGGAAGAAACATAAACTATAAGACATAGAAAGATCAGACAATAAGATATCAATTTTTTTTTCTAAATTAAAGGAAATAGTCCTTGGTCTTTGTTCAAACTCCACAGTTCTTTCTCTGAAATACTTAAACAAAATAAAAAATGCAAAAATTTAGATCATATCCCAGCGGAAATTATATTTGTATATTTATATATACACATATGTCTATACATATGCATATGTACACATGCAATAGATGGTGATCTGTGGGCTACATTTAATTGGGCTCCTTTTTAAAACATAATTAGCATTCCACAGATAACATTAGTAATGCCATCCAAAGAACTTGGTTTAATAAACTTTAAAACTGGAGTGCTGCAGGGCAGGCAGTTCAAGGGGAGTTTCCACTTAAAAAATTCTTCCTTTTAATTGCATTTTTTTTCAGTCTACAATTCAAGACTGCTAAAGTGGAATGCTTTTGACATAGAATTTGACAACTTTTATAGGGACAAACAATAATTTGTAGTAGGTTAGATTCACACCCTCTAAGCTTTCTACTTTGAAATTCTCTCATGTCTTAGGCAAAAAAATAGAGAAATGAAATCCTCATTATGGGCTTGAAACTAAAGTTCACTGTGAGACAGACACAGAAAGTCAAGTTGCATGTCATAAATGAGTGTGCTTTTTTGTTGGTTGATGTATACTTATAGAAAATCAAGAAATAGCCATCAGTGAGCCAAAGGAAACAGAGAAGAACTGCCTTTTTGACATACGAGGACATAAAAATAAACATGAAAATCTAAGAGGCACTCCTGAAAGCATCCATTGTTTGATATTTTAAACCAGCCTTATAAACTATACCCCACCAATTACATTCCCTAGATAAATAGTATATGGAAATAAGGGAGAAGTGTATAAACTAGTGATCAATCAATCATTTCTGAAGCTTTTCTCTGAAATTCTCTATTGGTGAATGTGAAAATTTTTAAGTATTCTGCTTATTAAAATCGCATCTCATTCTGATTATGGAGTGACTCCAACTAAATTAAGGTAATTAACATTTTAAGAGGCAGTATGATATATTAGAAAAAGCCCTGGTCTTGGAGTCACAGGAGACCTAAATTTAATAGCTGTGACATCCTAGGTAAGTGACTTAACCCCTCTGAGCCTGTTTCCTCATTTATAAAAATAGAAATGATAACTCCAGTACCTAATTCACAGAATTGTTGGGGAAATAAGTGAAATAATATATATATGAAACATTATATAAATGCTAACAGTTATTGCTTTATGATTTTTATTTTATGAATGAAATTTAAAAATAATGTCCAGTTTTAGACTTTTATTAGATTTTATAAAGTATTAAAAATAAAAATAAAACAAAGGACAGTTATTCATAGAGGAAAAGCCTTCCTAGCCAGAGTATATTATTTATAAAAATTTCATAATAAAAACTTCTTTAAAGAGAAAAATAATTAGATTTATATAAAATATAACATTATTTATTAAAAACTCAAATAATACAAGGTATCTTAGAAGATCATGAGCATTTTTATATGAAAGATATGTTGTAACTAAATAGAATATTCCTGTTTAGAAAATATGTACCTTTCTCTTCAAAGATAACCACAACTTGATGTGTGAATAAGGGAAAAGATCATCAATTATACAGTAGATTCTCTTATTAGTCAAGATTAGAAACAGAAGGAAGGGAGTAGAGCTACAATAGCTTATGTAATTATTTAAAAGATTCACAAGAGTTAAAAAAAGTGAATAAAAGATTTTGTGAAGTTTAAAAACAAATTTGAAAGACCATCAAAGTCATTCAGAAAACCATTATGGTGCAATTTTCTAGATAAGAAATAGCAAGCTCAAAGACTA
Organism: Macrotis lagotis; assembly: GCF_037893015.1. Lineage (NCBI taxonomy): Eukaryota > Metazoa > Chordata > Mammalia > Peramelemorphia > Peramelidae > Macrotis > Macrotis lagotis. Next base: position 162,290,405 of record NC_133664.1, on the reverse strand, counting down.
AAATCTTGCCTCTTTCTCAGATGATGACTTCTAGAGATATCACAAATTCAGTCATTAGTAACTAGGGTTTGCATAAACAAATAAGGAGCAGGGATAGAACATGCATAAAAAATAGTTTTTGATGTAGCTCAATGCCATATTGAAAAGTTAACAGAAGTCATAGAATTGATATTTTAATGACCAATATTATAAAGAAAAATTCCAATTTATGTATCTTGTACCTAGCACAGTGACTGACACAAAGGAGGTGCTTAATAGATGTTTATTGACTGATTATTGATTGATTTATATCCACGGCAAACCAAAATGAAATTGTGGACTATTTTCAGGCAGAGCATTATCTGCACTCTGTAAGATGTTGCTTTGTATTGACCAAAAACGTTTCTGTCTGCAATTAAATACTTTGGTACATCAATGGGTCCTCCCTCTATCTAGGCACAGTGCAAGCCAGCCACACTCTCAACCATTTCCTCCCATAAATAATTCAACAGGGAATGTGTTTTGTTGGTCTTCTTCTAGTTTTCCTAATATCATGTAGCTGCCAATGAATCTTGTGTAATAAATAATGGAATTATTTCTTCAATTATTCCACCCTCTACCATATGACTAACCACTTTTTTCCTACCTTTGCTATTTCATTTTTTTAAGTTTCTTCTTCACAACATCTTTGTGATGCATTGCACATTAATCATGCCCATAATATACTTCTTCATTGTCTTTTGGTTTTAACTTCAATTCTGTAGAGACTGTTATTATTCCATGACATATCCACATATTCTTCATGGAAAAATATTGATGTTAAAAAGGAAAACTATTTTATTTCAGGTAGGAACATGGGGTCATTAAAATGATTGTGCAATTTCCTGATGGCATGTCCCTCTTTTTTCCTATCCAGTTAAGCTCAGTGTTCAGTTCTCATATCTGTCCACAATATCTTCATGAGCTATCTCAGTGGCTGATTCAACTGCATATAATAATCTTGACAAAAAGCATTCTTTTTGTGCAAGGAAAATGGGGTTAAGTGACTCGCCCAAGGTCACACAGCTAGGGAATTATTAAATGTCTGAGGTTGGATTTGAACTCAGGTCCTCCTGAATCTAGGGCTGGTGCTTTGTCCACTGTGTTACCTAGCTGCCCCAAACAGTAAGCATTCTTAAACCTTCAGGTTTTCCTTTATATAGTTTAATCCTTTAAAAATGATTTTTGTATCTTATTTTTCTGATGCTCTTCTGTGTTCTAGGGCTGGATACAATCAATAGGATGTCATCCACAATAAGGAGGATCTGGACATCCTCACCATCTCTAAGTAATCACTTTTCTATTTGAAACCTGTAGTGGATATCTGCTTTGGTAGCAGAGACTATAGGTGAACATGCAGCTCCCTAAGTTCTTGTTCACTTGATATTAACAATTAGAGTGTTGTCATATAATGTCATTTTTGCTATTCCGTTCTTTAAGGAATCTTATTAGATTTACAGCAACATAAGACAAAGAATTGTTGAAGGAAGTTTTTAGGAAGCATTTTCTCTACCAATTTTTTTATGCAGACAACAAATAACAAGTGTGATAGGATATTGTACTGCTCAATCTTCCATCAATTGTGTGCCATATGTCAATGGCAGAATTTAATTTTTAGAATGTCTGCTTCTCAATCCCTCATCAATAATGCTCCTCAGTTCATTATAAACATTTTATAGTACTAAAAATATACATGTTAAGAGTTTTTCATATTTTCTCAATTGCATAATTAAGTAATGAAAATCTGATATTTTCAAGTCCTTTTTCTGTCACAGATATCTTGAAAAGTTATCCTTCCTTGTCTTGTACATTGATATCCAAAATTGACCATCGATATTTACTTTTACTATTCAAGTTTTTCTGTCCATCTTCCCCCAATTCTAGTTTTTCATACAACTTACCTCAGACTTCACGTTAGAGTCCAGACTTCATGGTTCCACTCTTATTGATAAGGAAAAATGATTTGTTACATGAATTATCAAATATTTTCTCTCTTTTTCCTCTTCAATGTTCTTCTTCCAGTTTTATCCTTAAATGACCTTGGGAAGTTTTGACTAATTTTTTGTCTGTCAACAAGTTTTCTTTAAGACTGTTTTCTCTTCATTGAATCTCATTTTATGTTGATGAGACTTTGAAAATACATTTTTGTTCTAAAATGGATATTGCTAATAGCTGTCATAAAATCCTACTTGAAAAAGAAACCAAATATTTAGCTGGCTGATAGTTTCCAAGTTCTTTGGTCTCTTACTATTGTACTGACCTATTTACATTAGCCAAACTTCCTTAGGAGATAGTGACAGTCTACACTGAGTTTTGGGTTTTTTATCCATTGCTCCACCACTTTCTTGGTGCCAGTACTTTAAGTAGGTCAGATTGGTGCAGTTTAAATTTCATGTGATAGTTTATTTTTATTTCCTCTAATTTAGTTTGATTTTTTATTCTTATTCTAACAAGGTTTTCTAACTAGGTATCTTTTGATCCCTATATTGGAAGTCTTCACCAACATGTTAAAATTGTACAAACTTCAGTTTTCTTCATGTGATAAGCTATTTTGTGATTCCCTTATCCTGCAACTGCTAATTCACATTTAAAAGAAATAATTCATTGCGTATAGTTATAGGAAAATGTTTGTTGTCATTAGATCTATATAGACATCCCTTTTGTCACACATTCCACTTTATTGTATTCTGGATATGCTTTTAATTGGCTATTTATGTATCTGATGATATTTTTATTTTTAATGACTTTCCAGATCCTCAGATTCTTATTTGTTAAATGGTAGTCAAAATCTATATGAAACATCAAATAATAGAACATGGCTCTATGAGAAGTATTCTCTCAAATGCCTTTGTTAGCTATTCTAAGACAATAGCTGCTGAGGGATATCATTCCTCCTGCCTTTAGTGTTGCTGCCATTACTGTGTCATTGTCTCTCATTGGAGGTCTCTTGATAAAGAATGCTAATAGCAAAAACTTATAATTGTATGAGTGAATTCACTTGTAAAGCATGAAACTATGTAGTCAAAATGTACAGAATATATTTAATACAAAGATATTTTTACAGATAGGCATATATATATACTCATAAAATCAAATCTGATAGTAAATCAGAGAAGAATCTATCTAGAAGGCCCTTTAGGGATCATTAACATAAATCTGTAATTTTTACAGATGAGGAGATTTGTTTTGTTCAAGGGAACTGATTTGTTTAAGATGGTGGTACAGTATCTGAGTTCAAATCTCAATTCTGTTACTTATTTCCTGTGTAAGTTGGATGAACCATTTCAGTTTCTTCATCTTAAAATGATGGTTTGGATTTCAGATGATCTCCAAGGTCAATTTTAGTCAATCAGCAGGAATGATTTTTTGCAACTACTGTACTAAATTCTGAGAATATGAAGAGACATAAAAACAAAATCCTTGCCCTGGGTAGCTCTCTTTTTAATGGGGAAGACAACATGTAAAAAATAATGTGCAAACAAGATATATTCAGAGGAAATAAAATCTCTAAATCTATTATCCTATGATCCAATAAGATCCTGATTCAATATAAAAAGAAAGTCACACTCATACCCAACTCAGTAGCTACAAAAGAAAGAAAAAGAGCCATTAGTGAAATTATCTAAAATAATCCATTATAGTATTAGACATTCTGTAGTATTTATATTCATTAGAAATTTGAGATAATCTAAGTTCGACCCTGAAATAAAAATGAGAAAATGCATCTCCTTTCCTTTTTTTTTCTTTATAGAGATGGAGCCTAGAAGAGGTAGAATATCTCATGTTATTGGATCCATCAAGTTTTAGTGAATTGATTTCTTAACCTCTTTTAAATTTTGTAACAAGGGATGTTTTACAAGTAGTATGAAGGAAGAAATATACTTGCTTGCAAATAAAGGTGTGATATAAAAACAAAACATATAAATACATTAAATGATAGTCAAAATCTATAGGAAACATCAAAGAATAGAACATGTCTCATAATGTCATTGGAAGGAAATTGTTTAACATAGTGGAATGAACACCACAGTCATGGTTCTCTTCTAGCTTTGCTGCTGGCTAGTTGCATGATTTCTAGCAAGTTATTTAAACATCCTTATTAAATGCTCCCTATAGAGTATTCTCCCCTGGAGATACTTTTGTAAATAAATTCAGGAACCAGTTACTATTAATTGCAACCAAATAAGAGTCATACCTGCTTCCCAATATGTTCCCATTTTAAAGTGTTTATTGTTCTAATATTTCCTCTTCATTTCCTAAGACAGAGGTGTCAAACATGGATCAGAATTCCTGAATGAGATCTGAGCCACATTAAAGTATAATTGTGAAGTATTTAACAAAATGAATACAAGTACAATACAATATAGATAACAATTCACTTTAAAACTAAATCAATATGGGCCTGCAGGGATCTTTGGGTATGGATTAATGACTACATTTCTATTTATACTTGACATCACTGCTCTATAATATTGTTATTTAATTATTTATTGCATCTATGTTTAGGGATAGGGATTTTGACATTGAAGAAAGGAATTATTCTGTAAAGATAAATAATAACAACTAATATTCATACAGTTTTTTTAGGTTTACAAAACATTTTACAAATATTTTCTCTTTTGTTCTTTATAATATCCCTGGGAGATAAGTGTTAGTTTTAACATTATTTTATAGAGTAGGAAAATGAAAAAAAAACAAGGCAAAACAGAAATTAAAAGGTTTGCATAAGGTCACAGAAGAACAGAACAAGTATCTATGGCAAAATTTAAATTCAAGTCTTTCACATAATTTAGTCTTCTATACATTGCTTCATGTAGATGCCTTAAGAAAATATGGACTTTAAACTTTCAGGAAAGAAAAAATGTTTCAATACAATAATTCTAGCCCTGTTTTTGCATTTGCAAATTGTCAGACTAATAGAATTTAAGGAGCTTCCTAAAGAGATCAGGACCAGTATTAGTAATATAATGTGTCTCTCCGTCAAGGGGCTCTATTCTATGTTGCATAAATTTCTATCCATAAGGGCTGGGAGATCTTCAAGTCTGAAACTTAAGAACTAAATAAAAATCAGTTGGTGACAAGATACTAATGTTAGCCCAAGAATCACTGAGAGACTTATGAGATGAAAAGAGAAAAAAATGATCAGAACCCAAGAAGACAGACCCTGTGCAAAGGTTCTGAGTGCAGGGCTAGAGGGTTGGGATGAATTCCAAGGGGAGGTAAAGTGTCAAAAACATATTTCACATAACCAGCCCAAGGATTATTATCTTGAGCTCTGATCAAAGACATTTAAAAGCACTTCAGAGGAAAGGAGCTGGCAGCAGAAGATCTCAAGAATGATTCTGCTTGGTGTTTGGCTCCAGGGCAACGGAAGGATAAGGAGGAACCTGGGAATGCTTTTGCTCTTCCCTCCCTCCCCTCTTCTTGTCTTCCTTTCCTGCCTCCACCTCCCTCCCACAGTTATTAACAAGAGCAGACCAATCAATTTTAACAGCATTTCCCAACCACTTTCCTATTGTGACAGGGAAGTATTTATTTTCCTGATACTCCTTTTTCTTTCAGATAATTTTACCTTTTTAAGACACTAGAAAAGGAATATATGTATATATTTATTTCATTAAATTTATTTTATTTACATGCATATATGGTGACTTAAAAAGATTAATTAATATCACCAGAAAAGGCATACATATGTGCCTGTTTATTTACATAAATATACAAATATATTTATTTATACACATGTATGATAACTTAAAAAGGTAAATTAATAGGTATAACTATTTGGGTATATTAGGCAAATAAAAGTATGTAGGAGATGGAGAAACACACAAGAAAGGGAAAAAGATACAATTTTGTTGCTATTCATTATATTTATAGGTAATATTTTAAACTTTTATGCTCTTCAAGGTAAAGTGCTTCTTGAAAAAAATTATAATAAAATAATTAAGTACAAATGACTTTTGACTTCCAGTTAGCATTTAGACAGATGGGCTAAATAATCCAAACCACAAAGTTCTTCAGAGATCAAAAATCTTGTATGAGACGAATGGTAGGGGGTGGGGTGGGGGGGTGGAGTGATTGGGAATTCAATGATCAATATTCAATAGCATTAAGTGCAATTTTGATGCATTGAATAACCATGTAAGAAGAATGACTCCAAGAAATCATTGATAAAATATGTATTTAGGAATTTCTGTGCCTTGGGGGGGGGTTTGTGAAGGTGAGGAAGGGCTAAAGAGTGGTGGGGATGGGATTGACCAGAAACTGTGGTACAACTACCCATATAAAGAAGGCTATCTGAGATGACCGTCTAAATCAGGAGTGGGAAGTCTTTTTTTCCTGTCAAAGGCCATTTGGATATTAATAGCATCATTTACAGGCTATATTTGGCCAAACATTTAATTAATTCACCACTAAAAAACTCCTAGATTTATTGAATTTCTAGTTCACCTGTACTAACACCAAACCAATATAACCCACTAGCTGGAGGTTTTTTGCTCCTGCTCTAAATTATGGTATTATTACTGATGCTGCTATAGCTTATAGTTTATATTTATTTATATACATATATCTAGCTTACCATGCACTCGACTGGCATTGTGCTGAGTACTTTATAATTATATCATTTGATCTTTACAACTATCTTGGGAAGTAGGATCTCTTATTGGACACAGAGGCTAACTGACTTGGCCAGGGTCACATAACTGGGACATGTTTAAAACTTAAGATTTAAACTCAGATCTTCCTAATCCTAAACCCTGCTCTACTGGCTGTGACATCTGGTTGTCCCAGCTTCAACTAAAAACCCCCAGTGTTATTGTCCAAGTAGTAACTCTGGAAAAGAACATAAATTTTAATATAATGTCTTAGAAAGCAAAGCAAAACAAAACAAAAGACAATTCCATTCAATAAAATTGTATTAAGAATCTTTTATGTGCATAAAATGCACATAGCTTCTGGGAGAGAGATAGAGATGAGCAAGTATTTATTTCTTCCCTCCAGCATTTTATAAACTGTCACAGGAGATAAAACATTAAATAGAATGCAGAAATGTACTGCAAATACTCATATTCTAATTCAAGTCAAGATCATAATGCTTCTGAAATTCCAGTGAGTCACTCACATAGCAGGAGATTAAAAATAATTATGATTGTAATCAAATCATGACCCTCAATATATAAGACAAATGAGGTAGTGACAGGGTCATAACATTATTTTAAGGATAAAATTTCATCAGAAGCTATCTTTAGACTAAAGAATCAAGTCTGATTTCTGATGACCAAGGTCAAAGTAATTAAATTCCCAATTGAAAATTCTAATTCCAGTGGGAATATTTTGGAATTTAATTTCCTCCTCTCCCCATAGAAAATGCTCGTTTGGGAATTGAAAAAAATCTTAAAGGAATATATACTTATACAAATATGTTTTAAATACTGCAGAGAGCCTCACAAAACTTTTCATATTTATTATTATCCCTGGGAAAGTTATTCCCAATAAAAATGAATTTAACAAATCAAATGTTTAAAAATTACATCCAGAAAATTAGGAGGGAATAGGCATTTATTGAGCACCTGTATTATGCTAAGGACTTTATAATTACTACCTCATTTGATTCTCAAAACAACTGCATAAGTTACATGCTAACATTATTTCCATTGTATAGATGAGTAAACTGAGGCAGATAGAGGTTAAGTTACTTGCCCAGGGTCACACAGCTAATCAGTGTCTGAGGCCACTTTTGAACTTAGGTCTTCCTGACTCCAGTATCCCAAACACAAATACCTGATACTTCCTTGTTGTGTGACCTTTGACAAGTCACTCACCCCTGATCACCTCAAATATCTGGCCATTGAACCCAGATGGCTCAGGAGGAGAAAGGGAGACTGGTGACTTAGCACAACCCTCCTCACTCAAATGTCATGGCATCACCTCCCAGATGGCATGGTCTTCTTCGAGAATGTAAGACAAACATCATTATCATCCACAGCATCACATAACTGCTTCTAGGTGGGGGGTGCAATCAGTTTGCTGGTGGGGGTAAAATAAATATATAGTTCTATATTAACTACAAACAGAAACAAGAAAATCGGTCTGTTGTAAATAGTATCATTTCACCTTCTGATTCAAAATCTTTGAAAAGTTGACTGTAAAATGTTGGCTAACAAGTCAAAGAATAGATATTAACAAGTATGATTTGAAAAAAAATATATAAAAAAGGAGTAAAGACATTTGAGCATTCATTACAGTCTTGAAAATAGTTTGCAGGAATAACTAACTCTGCCAAACTTTTATTTATAACATCCATAAAATTTGCATTGTTCTTTGCACCTTCCTGTTCCTTCTAACCATCCTTATCAACTTCTGTTGTTCCTCATGTTAACAGGCCTTGAGTTCATATGTTCCTGACCATTTAAACACTCAGTTTCCCTCAGTGCAAGTTCCCATGAAGCAAAATAAAAAAGAAAGGAGAAAAAAAGGAACCAGAGTATATTATTACATTTTTCCATTAGTCCAGTTGCCTGATTTTCATTAGGCTTACTCTGATTTCTTATAGACCCTGGGAACATTGGTCTATGATTATTCTCATAAGGATTAAAGAAATAAATACAGTTCTTCATGCCCAATGATGATGAAAATTCAAAAAGTAGATATTCAGACATAATTTTAGAATTTTTTATAGGTTTCCAATACTTTATTGAAAAGTAACTCTGGCAAAAGTCTACTAAAAAGATGTTCAGTTGAAATTCCTTTTCAGAAATGATCAGTAATAAACAATGGTTAGATTTATAATATGAAAACATCTAGATAGACAATGAAAAACTTGCATTTCAAATAGATTTTTTCTTCAAAAATGGAAATGTTTGCTGTATGGACAAAGCATGCATTCTTTTAATTTTTAATTTTTTTTGTTGTTTTTTTGCAAGGCAAAATGGAGTTAAGTGGCCTGCCCAAGGCCGCAAAGCTAGGTAATTATTAAGTGTCTGAGACCGAATTTGAACCCAGGTACTCCTGACTCCAGGGCCAGTGCTTTATCCACTACGCCACCTAGCCGCCCCAATTTTTAAATTTTTTAACATTAATGCAGGTGCTCAGTATTGTTTAGACATTGCTACCAACTTCCTGGCACACTGTAGATCATATCTAAATAATTTATCGATTTAGAATCAGATTAAGTGGAAATTTCCAGGAGGGATAGGCACAAATTTAAATAAAATGCTGTGGTGTTCAGAATATAGATTAGTACAACTATTTCACTCAGTTCTTAAATGCAAAGAACTCATCTATAATTCCACAAAAGTTTTAATATGCATGTTGTTTGAACATTAAAAAATAAACAAACTTCAGTCTTTATATATGGTATCTAAGCCTTCATATCTGATCTACTGTCAAATGAATGTGTTAGATGTCAACAGCAAAGAAATAGCTTGCCCAGCATTCAAAGAATGTGGATACCATCTACATACTGACTTCAATCCTTATATTGCTTACTGGGAGTTATATGTGTGTGCCTTCAGATGTTTTACTGCTTTAGGAAATGAGTAAAAGTTCAAAATAGTAGCAATTGAAATTTGTTGTTTTCAAAACATTTCCACCTGCATGTAATCTTCATAACTCCCCAATAAGTATGCAAGAAGAAAATATGTAATTTTTCATATCATGACCTTTACCTCTTTGTTTTGCCAACAATTTTGCAAGAGTAATTTGAACTATCGATTTTATTTGTTCTTTATTAGTAAACTTAAGGTGAAATTAAGGGTGCTGAGTTAAATTCTTGTCATTTTGTCACATAAGCCTGCTTCTTAGTTATAACTGGAATGGATTATGAATTTATTCTCTAAAATATAAATATATATAAATTTACACACATATGATGCATGTATCTATACATACCCTGTACATATTTATACATGTGTGTATGTGCATAGCAGATATGATGCATGTAGATACATTAATGTGTATGCTCATTTATGAGTATATTACTTGTGTGTGTATACATAGATAGTTATATTTGTGTATATATATATTATTTATTAAACTCCAAAATCTGATTTTTCAAATTTTTTAATTGAAATTTGTTGAAATAAATTTACCAATAAGATATTATATTAATGACCAATAGTTAAACTTAAATTCAATTCATAAATCATTTATCACATGTCTTCAAGGACATTGTGCTAGGTACTAAAATAGTCTATCCTTGACCTCAAGGAGTTTACATTCTCCTGAGGAGAAATGTATTAAGCATTTAGTTCATATAGTGCATATTAAAAGAGTTAATTCTATTTCTATAGAAATTTCAGGGGCAGTGAGATGGTGCAGTGAATGAAGCAGCAGCTTGGAAGTCAGGAGGATCTGAGTTCAAAATCCAACCTCAGACATTTAACAATTACCTAGCTGTGTGACCTTAGGCAAGTGGCTTAAACCCATTGCCTTGCTGAAAAGAAAGAAAAGGGGAGGGGAGGGGAGGGAAAGAAATTTCATACCATATCAGTTTTAGTAAAAAGTTTTCTTGTAATAATGAAATACTATTATTAAAATATATGATACTTGTGTCCAAAGTGATACAAAGTATGGCTTTTCTTCCTGCTCATTTTCTAGGTATTTCCATACCTCATGATTTTAATTCCTAATTGATTCACTAGACAATATCTTACATCTACCTGACTGACAAAAGAAATTAACCAGAGGTGTGTGAGAAAAAACCTTGCATATTAAATTCCATTATCGTTTATTGTCTCATTGAAGTCTCCTCTGTTAAAGAAGACACGGTGATAATTTTGCTTACTGGATGATCTATGGAGAGTTTGATAGATAGAACTCATTTCATTAGGTCTAATGTACCTCTTGCAAGATCAATCACTGAGTCCTTTCTATTTCTGTCCATCATTGGCAGATATGGTGATTGAACTTGTATCTGAAGAATGATTTTATATCTGTATTTATACTCTTTATATTTATTCTATATATTTGTATATCTGTTTTTGTTCCCAATTAAAATAGAAGCTCCTTTTCAGGAGCTTCATTCATTCTATTTGTAGTCCCAGTATCTAGTATAATAGCTAGCATGCTATTGATTAAGAGAGTCTTTTCTGGCCCTGCTCCTACAAGCTCTTACCTGCAGATGAATCTTTACTTATGTGACTTAAAAAACATATTAATGAAAGATATTACTTTAGGCATTACTGGTCTGTCTGGTTCTTTTCTGAAATTCCCTGTAAGCCTCATAACTGCTGACAAAGACTAGGACACAATATCGAGTCTGCTGAAATACCTTACTTTTTTCCCAATTAACATCACACAGTGGATTCTGTAATATTTAAATAATAAAGGTCCAAAGGTTAAAGTTTTATTCATGGTAGAAAATTTCAACCTTCAATATATTTCCATATATCCTTTACATGCTGAAACTCCAAAACTGAACTAGAAATCTGCTGAGAATAGATTTTTTTTTCCTCCAGTTTCTGGCACCTTCCATTTTTGTTATAGCTAGTAATATCACAGGCCTTCATAACTTTACTGCTTCTGGCAGTAGTTCTTCCACTTTTAACTCTGCTCTTTATGTGGGAGGTAAGAGGTGTTAAAATTTGAAATATCATTGAGGGGAAGGTGATGTAAATATGTGAAAAGCACACAAAACATTCCACTTTGAGAGTAATCCAGGAAGTTCATATTGGATCCATACTGTTTCCTCCAATAGTAACATAAATTTATGTTTTGCTGTTTGGGGGATTATCTTTCCTTTTTTGCACATGGAATTTCCTGTCCCAAACCGGTAACATGTGGCTTTTCTGCTACAATAATGACCTATAAGGGGATATTGACCATTCCCAACTTGTCAGTTTAAGCATGTGCCATTTTCCTGTCATCTAAAAGTGTGCATTAGCACCAGAAGACCAATAGACTGAGGGAACTGCAAATTTGTCTCTGAAGCCAATTGAGAATCAATTTCAGAAGATTTTATGGCATTAGGCTTGTGTTTTAATTCGTTCTTTATCAGTACATGCAGATTTTGGGGTTCTGTTCCTGGATGGAAGATTCCCATTTTTATGCCATAATAAAATAGAAGGCAAACAGTACAGTGTTTCCTATAGCAAGTTAAAAGTCGCTAAAATGTCCTGGGACCCCCAAAAGCCATAAGTCTCATGGTGATGGGAATTTTAGATAGAAAATTTTATGAAGGGAGAATTCTTCTGGGGAGAACTAAAAAGACATTGTATTTAAAAAAGGAAAAACTTTTCTAATTTTAAATCTTCAGTGAACTCCAGGATAAACTTGCCCAAAGGAACATTATACATCACTGTCAAGTAATACAATGTGTTCAGTGAAACAATCCTGTTTGTATAGAAAATTAAGGTAAACAAAGGGGGGAAGGGTATGTTGTATGTTGTCCTTTAAGATCAAAGAAATTCTCTAATTCATTATAAATTTTATATGCCTATTTTTCACAAATAACAACTATCAGACCAAATACTGATCAAACCTGTGTCCATACTCAGTGGTTGGGGAGAAGGGAAGGGGGGAGTAAATTGTTGACTAGCAAAGACAGATGAAGGTTAAAATTTGATCCAGAGTTGGGAAATTAATATTTCAGTTCAAAGCCTTCAATAATTCTTTCATGATGGAAATATCTAGAGGGTATTTTATTTGACAGAATTCAACTTTGATGTAATATGCAAACATAGATGTTTAATCTCCTTTATGGAAGTAATCTATACCATCAACCTTAAGTTCAGATATTTCAAGAGGTCAAGTCTCTCCTATGGTTTGTACAGCTTATTTCTTGATGATATATTATCTAACTTGAACATATGAGACATGTAGTAGGATCATCACTTTTATGGGAAGATTATCCTTATTTCTATAAAAAGAAGTAAAATGAATCATTCAGAAGACTGGTCCTATCAATTCTTCCGTGAGCCTTGTCTTTTTTGTCTGGCTTAATTTTCCTAATAAAAAAATAAAAACAAAAACAAAACTATTTTCCTTCTCTTCACTTCCATTAAAATAGAAAAAGGAAAGAAAACATTTTAAAAACATGCAAAGAGAAATAAAACTGAATCCTGCATTGGTCATTTGTTTCTAAATGAAGACAAGGTGGTGGAATAAAGAACTAAGCCTAGAGTGAGAAAGATCAAATTCATTTTCAAACACTTTTTAATTCTGTGCAGCTGGGCAAATCATTAATATCTCTGTCTACCTCAGTTATATCAATTATAAAATGGACATAATAATAGCACCTATCCTGGAGGGCTTCTGTGAGTATTAAGTGAGATAATATTTGTAAATGCTTCACAACCGTGGTGCATAGTATACCCTTTAATGATAGTTTGTTCCTTAATTTCTTCCTTCCTAATGCTTTCATTATTATATTCATGCTATCTTCCAAGCTTTCCCTTCTCAGGTCCATCTCATATGGAGGATAACACCTTCCTCCTTGCCACCTAGGATCCTAACCTAGGTTTTATTTTCATTTTCTCTGTCTCTGTTTCTGTGTCTTTCTGTGCCTCTCTGTCTCTGAATCTGTGTGTCTCTATCTCTATCTTTCCATCTGTCTCTCTCTTTCTGTCTCTGTCTCTGTGTATCTCTATCTGTAATCTTTTGCCAAACCCTGTTCATTTTTCTTTTGTAACATCTCTTAAATATACCCCTTCTTCTCCTCTGACACAGTCATCATTGTGTTATATGTATTCATCACATAACTCCAGGACTATTGTTATATAGCCTATTGGTTAGTCTCCTTGGACATATCTCTCCCTACTTCAGTCCATATTACAGTCAGAGTAATCTCAACCCCTTTCCCCAGACCTCACTCAGCAAATTCAATGGCACCCTTTCACCTCCAGGATAAATTCTGCATTCACAATCCTTTATAATCTGTCTATATCCTTTTCCCACACCACCCCACCCTTACACACACACACACACACATATCTTTTCTGTACCTTCTATTCCATTTGATTTTTGATACAGTGATGCTGATCTTCTAGCTGCTTCTTGATCAAGAAATGCCATCTTCACATCAAAACATTTTACTAGCTGTTCTGAAAGCCTGGGATGCCCATCCCCCATATCTGTCTTCCTTCAAGTCCCAGATAAAATCCCACCTTCTTTTCTACATGAAACCTTTCCTTATTCCTTTAAATTCTAGTATCTTCCCTCTGTTGTTTATTTCTAATTTTATCCTATTTCTTGATTATACATAGTGATTTGTATGTTGTCTCTCTGATTAGACTGTAAACTCTTTGAGAGTAAGTACTGTCTTTTGAAATTGGAAGGATATCAGAAAGATAGAAAACAATCTTCACCACTAGGAGTTCTGATAAAAGTCTCATTTCTAAAATATATACAGAATTGCATCAGATTTATAAGATTAAAAGTCATTTTCCAATTGAGAAATGGTCAAAGGGATACGAACAGTCAGGTTTCAAATGAAGAAATTAAAGCTATATATAATCACATGAAACAATGCTCCAAATCATTACTGATTAAAGAAATGTAAATTAAAACAACAATGAAGTATCACCTTATACCTATCAGACTGGCAAGATGAGAAAAAGGGAAAATGATCAATGCTGGAGTGGTTGTAGGAGGATTGGGACATTGGTATATTGCTGGTGGAGTTAAGAATAGATACAACCATTCAGGAGAGCAATATGGAACTATGCCCAAAGAGCAATAAAACTTTTCATGCCCTTTGATCCAGCCATTCCAATTCTAGGTCTACATCCAGAAGAAATTATAAAAAAGGGAAAAGTCCTACATATTCCAAAATATTTATAATAGCTCTTTTTTGTAGTGACAAAGAATTGGACATTGAGGGGATGACCATCAAATGGGGAATGGCTAAAATCGTTATGGTACATGAATATTATGGAATACTATTGTTCTATGAGAAACTATAAATGGTCAGTCTCTAAAGAAACATGGAATGAATTATAGAATCTGATGTTGAGTGAAGGGAGTAGAACTAAGAAAACAATGTCCACATTAACAGCAACATTGTGAAATGAACAACCTTGAGGGAAGCAGCTCCTCTCAGCAGTTCAGAGAGCTAGGACAACCCCATTAGATTGACTATGGACAATGTTATCCCCATCCAGAGGAACAACCCTTCAGAATCTGATGAATACTTTATAGAAATGATCTCATGTATCTCTTTCCCTTGTTCTAATTCCTTATACCAAAAATAACTAATCTGTAAACATATTTATCAAAAATATGAATGCACAATGCTACCTTGACTATTTGTCGCTGAGGGGAGGGGGTGGGAAGGGAGAGTAGATGGAAATTTTGTAACTTAAAAATACACATGTGCAAAGGGATGAAAAGAAAGAAAGAAAGAAAAAAAGAAAGATCTTTTTTTCTTTCTTTGCATCCTCAATGTTTAGCATAGTGTTTTATAGGTGGTAACTATTTAATAATAAACATTTATTAAGTAACTGATCGACTGACTAGCCTTAGCATTCAGCTTGTCCAAGGTGCTATTCCTAACTTTTAAGGTATAAGACAGGATCTTAGTTATAGAGCCCTCAAACCCCTATTTCCCCCTTCTATAAATTAGAGATTGGATCCTGATACAGACCTTGAATCTAGCAATTGTTGGGGACTATTGATTTGTCCTTATCCTCACATTCCCAAAGAAATAACACTTAGACCTGGAAAAAATAAAATTGGGTTAGCTGGAGTATTTTAGAGTTGTGTTATCCAAGAGTTGAAGTTAGTAAAGGAAGGAAAAGATCCTGAAGCTTTTGAACAGGAAAAGAAATAGGAATTCATTTGGCCACACTGGTAAAAGACAAAAAATATATTCAAATGTCTTTTATCATTAGATACTAACTGTGTGACCCTGGGTAAGTCACAAGTTTGCCTCAGTTTCCTCATCTGTAAAATGATCTAGAGAAGGAAATGGTTCCAATATATTTGCCAAGAAAATCTCCAATGGGGGTCATAAAAAGTAAGATACAACTGAAAAAGAAACAAACAAAAGACTGAACAAAGAAAGATTGAGAAAAATGTTTTGTGACCCTTCAAATAGATTTCACTGTCCAACTATAAGTCTTTGAAATATAAGTAAATGGGTTTTTTTTTTGTTTTATTGTCTCTCTGGCAGACAATGGGTACTGTATTTAATTTTGGCATCAAGTTGTGTGATTAAAGTTCTTAAGTCCTTCAGAAATGTTAATATTCAAAATGTTATTTAAATTGTTTTCCTGGTTCTGCTTATTTTATATCAGTTTACACAACTTTTCCCATTTTTAAGAATTGCATAGTAATTCCAAAATATTGTGTTAATTGCATTTTGACTATTGAAAGTCACTACAAAAAGATCATTGCAAATTAGTTCTCTGTATTTGGTGAAAACATCTGCTTGTAAGAGAAAAGAAAAAAGTTATTACAAAATAAAAAAAAGAAAAAATGAGATTATGTGGCATATAATTAAGGTGATTTCAACCTATCTAAAGTAGATACTGACACTAAAAAAATTGGAAATAAATCAAAGATCAGACATTCACATGATCTAACATCATTTTATAAGAAAATAGAATTATTGCAAGACAGTAATGGAAATGCTTCAACCAAAAAATATTTTATTTCCTTTTTTCAGTCAGGAGTAATAATATTATAGAATACAAACTCATTTGTAAATTCCTCAGAAGTGAATAATGAAAGGTAATGAATAATATCACCTCATAAAATGACAGAAAATTGTGAAAGCAGAAATAATTTTTAAAAATATTTGTTGAGAGAAACCACAAAGAAAAACTCCCCAGGCCATTTAAAGATGAAACTAAAGGATAATTAACAACACAAGATGAAAAATATTGTCATGTTTTCAATTTTTAAAAATTATTTAACCATAACAGAAGGCTCTAGTATCATAGTCTATCATAGTCCCAAAATACTGCAAGAAAAAAAATAGAAGCCACACTAAAAAAAACAGAAGACAGAGACAAATCTAAATTTTACTTTTTTTTCTCTACTTATTCTAAGGAAGATATGATGATGTAAAATGGAATATGAAAAGCATCAGACAATGAAGCAAATATAGAGCCTGGATAACCCACAAAACATGTAATGTACTCTAGTTCTATGAAAGACTAAAATACTTTCTATAAAAGAGCAGAAGTTTAGTTTTAAATATATTAGAAGGGGCGGCTAGGTGGTGGAGTGGATAGAGCACCGGCCGTGGAGTCAGAAGTACCTGAGTTCAAAGCCAGCCTAAGACATTAATAATTACCTAGCTGTGTGGCCTTGGGCAAGCCACTTAACCGCATTTGCCTTGTAAAAAACCTAAAATCTCTCTCTCTCTCTCTCTCTCTCTCTCTCTCTCTCTCTCTCTCTCTCTCTCTCTCTCTGTATATATATATATATATGTATATATATATATATATATGTGCATATATATATGCATATTAGAGGGTATTCTGCTATAAGATACCCTAATCTCTAATTTATATGTGTTCTGTTTTCCTAGAATCAATTTTACAGCCTTATGTTCAAAAAAATAATAAATGTTAGGGTTGGGATCTCAAAAATAATTTAGAGATCATTCTATTCAATTCCTTCAAGGTAAAGATCAGCCAACAGAAGCCTAAAAAGGCTAAGAGACTTGCCTGGTATCAAACAAGGAGTTATGTAACAGAGATTGAGTGGAAACCCCCAAATTTTGTTTGCAAATCCAGTATTCTCTGCTCTCCAATACATTGTCAAGGGCTCTTTTTTTTCAGTTACATTCTAATAAAACCTTGAAAATGACTCAGATATGGTTTGCCTGCTGCCTTGAAGCAATCTGGATACTATTCATAAGCAATCATTTAAAACCACATTTTTTTTATAAGTTTTAAGTGGTGATTCCCACCAGAGTTGAGCTGCCTATACCACAACACTCTACCACATTCATCCATATAATTTCAAGCATCACAATTCATAAATATTGATAATAAACATCACTCTGAATGTTAGATGTTCAGATATGATGCATATTCAAGCAGCTAAATAATATTGTTATTCCTTAAAAAACAGGGAGAAGGACATTTGTATACAGAGAAAACAATATCAAGTTTAAAATGTAATGAAATTCATAGCGGACATATCTTTAGGAAAGGATGTTTCATTGGACTAGAGTGATGTTGTCTGCACATATTAAAAATATCAGCTAAATCAACCATGTTTTTAGAGGGTTTTTTAGGGTTTTTTTTTGCAAGGCAAATGGGGTTAAGTGGCTTGCCCAAGGCCACACAGCTAGGTAATTATTAAGTGTTTGAGACCGGATTTGAACCCAGGTACTCCTGACTCCAGGGCCGGTGCTTTATCCACTGCACCACCTAGCTGCCCCTATTAACTATGTTTTGAAGAAAAAAGACACCCTGATTTATTTTTTAGTTTGTTCTAGGTTTCTTTTTTTCCCCCTTCATCTAGAAGAAAAATGGGACCAAGAGTTCTTGTTCAACTTGGGAGTACCAAATACAATTCTTGATTTGAGATTGCTTGATTCAGTGGAAACAATGTTGAACGTAGACAGCCAGCTTTGAATTCCAGTCTGGTGACTTATCATCTGTGTGACATTTGGCAATTTAAGTAATTTCTTTGTGCCTCAATTTTCTCATCTGTAAAATTAATTGAACTATATGACATCTGAAATGCTCTCCCACTCCTTATCTATGAGCTCTTCTTACTTTATGAACTACATTTAAAGCATGAATGTTATCCAAGCAATGACTCATAGTTCTTGTTCTTTATAGAGCTAGAATATAAATCCCAAACATCACACCAAATGAAAAGAAAGGAAAAATGAGTTCATATGGCATATAATTAAAGTGATTTCAACCTATCTAAAGTTGGTACTGACACCAAAAAAATTGGACCTAAGGAGGAATCATGAACTAGGGAAAAGTTCAGATTCAGAGGAAATCTGTTTAAAATTCTTTTATGTCTCTTAGTATCTGTGTAATTTTGGACAGGTCAGTTTTTGTCTCTGGACCTCAGTTTCCTCTTCTGTAAAATAAGGGTATTTTATGAGATGGCCTCTAAGGTCCTTTCCAAGTCTTAGGATATGGTCCTAATTTTGCAGATATTTTTATTCACGTATAGCTTTTCTCCATATTTTAATAATGTATTTCCTCTAACATTAACTCTGAATTGCAGTATTAAGACATCAGATGTCACAACATACATCTCCTGCTTTAACTTAGCACTGGAAAGAAAGCAATTTTACCTTTGTAGTCTTTTTATAGGGATCCAGAACAACAGATGCTCATTTTATCTATGTGCTTACGATGATATTGCTTATATCAAACATTTTCTATTATCCTGTGTCAGTTTTGGTGTCATCTCTTGCATTAAAAAGTCAGGGAAGTGGCAAAGTTTTATCCAGACAGATGTTTCTAAATCTAATAAAGAGAGGGAATTCTATTTCACAATATATCCTGTTTCATTACAATTAAACTTTATTCTTAATACTATAGAGTCTCAGAATAGAAAGGACCTCAGAAGCTAGCCAATCCAATGTATAACTGAAAAGCTTCTCTTCTATAACAAAATCTCAGTGATAATTTAATTTCTGCTGAATTTGTTATATAAAAATCATTTCATACGGACACTGTCACACAGACACAGTCTATAAACTCATAAATGAGACAATAAGTTCTATCTAGCTCAGTCTGGCAATATTTAATAACATTCTTTTGAGAGGCAGCTCGGTATGGAGGAAAGGATACTGGGTTTGGATTTAGGCTTCTTGTGATTCATATCTTAATAATTTGTTCCTCCAGTGAGGTGAACCCACTACCATTCTAGGGGGTGGGGTATAAATATTCAAATTCAAATTTAAGAAATATTCATTAGTAATATTTAAAGCTTGCAAATCACTATACAAATATGATATAATTTTATCCTTTCAGTAACTCCAGGAGTCAGACATTTTCATTATATTCATTTTATAGATGAGGTAACTGAGCCAGATTAACTTTAAGTGACTTGCTCATTGTCATACAACTAGTATTGATTGATGTTGGATTTGAACTCAAAACTTCCTAACTTTAGTCTGAATTCTCTTTTGACTGTCCCAACCAAACAACTAGTCCCTTTTGAAAAAGGCATTGTTCTTCAAGGAGTTTAAATTTAAAAAGACATTTTTTTTTTAACTGAATGGGATCTTGCCATAAGAAATTCCTATGAGAAAACTCCCAAATTAGATTTTTATCATATCTTTAACTTAACAATTTTAGAGAGTTGCCTGGAGGCACCAGGAATATAAATATAAGCAATGATTAAATAGGCAGTAGTATAAAGCACTTATTAAATATTATCTTATTTGATCTTCACAAGAATCATGGTGTTATCATGATCACGACAGTTGAGGGAATTGAAATCAATAGATATTTTTAAGTGACTTGCCTAGAATTACCAGCTGTTAAATGTCTAAGGTTGGAGTTGAACTAAGATCTTAATAACCTGAGACATAGAAGTTCTATTCACTGTGTTACCTAAGACACCTAAAAAGTGAGATGACTTGCCCACCGTCATTCAGTCAATATGTATCAGAGGTAGGGCTTAGACTAGCTTGACTTTGAGCCAGTTTTCTCCCTCATAGGCCAGCAAATCTCTGCATATTATTGATACACTTCCTGAATTAAATGTCAAAATGTTATAATATTGTGGCATATTACTGTGGAAGTAGGGCAGCAAGTAGAGGAGTCCTAAGTCTGGAGTCAAGAAGATTCAACTTCTTCAGTTCAAATTTGGCCTCAGATACTTGTGACCCTGGCCAAGTCACTGAATCCTATTGGGGAGAAAAATATTGCCATAGATTTTTGAAAATAACAATATTTATACCTTTCCTTTTCAGGAAGCCTGACCTCCTCTATAAATATTGACCTGAATGAATGTATCTTCTTTGGGTCTAGATACTGACCTCCAAACCGTGGGCATTAACAGGTGTTTTAACTTGTTCAGACTCCCTTTTTCTTTCACTTTGTGGAGACTAAATTTTAGCCAGAGGCAGGGGCTAGCAATACATCTTTTCTCAAATGTCATATATCTTTTCTCTTCTCTAGTCCTTCTAACTGAGAAAAATGAACTATGTTTTCATATTCTCTGCCACAAAACAATATGACAAATGCAGCTCTCTTGAGAACCTTGAAAAGTTTTCATTTGTAGTAAATAATAAGAATTCAAAATGAATAAAACTCCACAAAACCTTTGCTCCCTGGGCCCTTCTCCCTTGATTTGTAACTTCTCTCCAAATTTTGATTTTTTCCTCTATTTACATCTTTGGAAATTGGGTATCCTGAATATTTCTGTAAATTTCTTTGGGAGGACAAAGGCAAAATCATATCTTTAGTTAGATTGGTCACAAGTGACAGAGGCTTATATTTAGCTGTTTGTTGATTAACTCTGTGGGACCTAATTAGTCTGATTTCTTAGACATTTTATGATCCTTGTAAAATTCAGGGTGAAATTTTAACAACACAAAGGTTTCTTCTATCACTTTTTCATAATAAACATGTAAAGTACCATTAATTTAAGAGTAAGATGTAATTTCTTATTATTAACATTATTTTAATGAATTATTTCTCTTTTAAGACTTTCCCTAAAATAGCGCAATTTTTAATTACTATATGCTATACTCAAAGAAAAACCCAATTCAAAATGCCCCTGATGCCCAAGTCTTTCCCCATTAATGAGTTAGTCCAAGTCTAAGAATTTTATTAGTGGTCTGCAATTTTGAAATAGTCTTTATTGTCTACTTAACTAGTCATTAATAATATGAGCAAGGGAAATAACAAGCCCACACATTAACAAAACATTTTATTTGGTTAATATATTGTTCTTTCATGGGGACTATGAAAAAAATGTTCAAATGGAATGAACGTGATTCAAGTCTTGCTTTCAAGGTGCTTACCATTTAATAGAGACCAGATGACAGGGAAAGTCTAATGAATGAGATCATTCAAGGAATGATTATCCCAAAGAGCTTTAGAATTTATTTATAAATTCTATTTAAATATAAGTTGTAGTATTGGATGAGAAATTAGGAGACTTGACTTTCTCCTCTTCATCCCAGGCATTGAGCTGTAAGGTATTTTGCAATCAGTAACATTTATATATACAAATATACATAAATATATATATATATATATGTTAAAAGTATGCATTTATATATAAAGAAACTATTTCACTTTCTTCAATAAATTATAGGTGATAGCATTTCTGTGCATGCAGTTTAGAATGTTGCAATGAATTTTGTTTTATGAAGACAATAGGTTTCTATATACATATATATATATATGTCATATACATGTAGTTGAAAGCTTCCAAAAAAAAACCAAAAAAATAGTAATTTCATGATTTTGATTATATTTGTCCTTCATTCTCAAAGAAGACCATGATATTAGGGAGGTGATGCTATGATAAGCATGTGAATTGGATCTGACTGAGGAAGTCCTGTGCTAAGTCAAATCACCAGTCTCACTTTCTCTCCCAGAACCATCTGTGTCCAATGGCCAAATATAAATCAAGATGACTGGAGATGACCCTGGATATGAAGCAGTCAGGATTAAGTGACTTGCCCAAGGTCATATAGCTAGTAAATATCAAGTATCTGAGATTGGATTCAAACTCCCATCCTCCTGACTACAAGGTCAATGTTCTATCCACTGTACCACCTAGTTACACTAGTGATTTTATCAGGTTTAGCATGAAAATATCATTAAAGTACATGGATTATCCTAAACATTCAAAATAAAATTTGGTTTCACCTGATTAAGTTAAATAGCACTTATATTGATTTCCCAATTTAAGGAAATATGTGTGGTAAGGAGAAAGGGAAGAAGGGAGATGGGGAAGGCCACTGAGAACTTCTTGTACACATAAATATAAGATGTGGTTTACAGTGAACCAAAGTTAGAAATGGAGACATTTGTCATTGATAGAACTAGAGATAGAAGCTAGTATATATATACAGAAGCAGAGTCAAAACCAATATTAAAATACTGAAATGACATGCAAGATG